>NW_010112077.1:0-35766 GCF_000699245.1 Pterocles gutturalis
GGCCGCGGGTCCCCCGGTGTGCGCTGGGGCAGGAGGAATGGGTCGATTGAACAGGTTGTGGTGGGCGTGTGATGCGCGGGTTTCTCGGCACCCTGATTTTTGGCGTTGAGGTAGGGAAGAGCAGGGTGTTTATTAGCGATATAGCACTGCTGCTGGTTCAAATATTGGCTTCTTGTGCTATAGAAGGCTTCCTGGGAAGCTGCGTCTTCAGTTGGGTGTCTAATAACTCTCGGGTATCCCAGTGCTGCCAAAAGGGTCAGGACATATAGTTGTTTATCTGCAGCCCTACTCGGGCTTTAAGGTGGTGGTTCATATACATAAGGAAATATCAAAACTTTTCTTCCCGTTAACAGGAGGAAAGGAGAACATAAAATAGCTTTGGGCATCCTTGTGGCTCTGAAAGCAGTTTAGTGTCCCCAAAGGGGTATTTTCTTAGGCTGATGGGCCAGTGACCCTTGCTTTAAATCACTTTATTCATAAAGTTTTCAAAGGGTTGACATTCCTTGTGCCACCTTTTTAACTCTGTAATATGGTATGTTTTATTTTTCATATATAATTTATGCATAATGGGACATTATAATTTCTGGAATATGTTGTCTGAATCTACTGAGAGTTCTTTTATCCTTTTGATTTAATGGGTACGAGATTCCTTGTAATTTTACAAAAATAAATTGTATTGCAGAGACAAATAATTTTGAAGGGACTACTTAAAGAGAGACATTGTAATTCAAGCCGTTTGTAAGTTTGCGAAGTGATACTTAGTCAGAAGTCCAAAAACAGATGGGTAATTGATTGGGTTTTTTATGTCTTTTGCTGCGCTTTAAGTTTGGGTTTTTTGTTTTTTGTTTGTTTGTTTGTTTGTTTGTTTTTTCCTGCAGGGCATATGACATTTGCAAAAGTATGTACTGCTCAGTTAAGTACACTGTATCCTTCAAGGATTGTGCTGTAATAAACAAGCAGTATTATTAGATGCTCTTTTTTCCTTTTCTTTTCTTCCTACACTCTGTGTCCCTTGAATAATTGTGGAGTTCCACAACACAAAGGCCTTGTATCTTTGTGCAAACGAAGTGCTTCAGTGGGATGAAACAACTAATTTGTTGTGAATAAAAGAAAAAGAAATCAAATGGCAAACTACTGAAATGTTAACAATGCTCAGTTGCATTTTTCCGTGGCACTACTTCATAAGTAGGAAGGTTTCAAAATACAGGTTTTGTATTCATATCAAACAGTCTGTGCTCAGGGCACTTGTATTTTCCGGTTTTGAAAATATGGTTAATTATAGGTGTACTCCCTGAAGTCAATGAAGAGATTTCCACAGACTTGCCTGACCCACAAGGATTAATTCTAGCAACTTTTCCGTCATATTATTCCTTCAAATAAACACAAGTTTCTGATGTTGCTGGGGTATACACTTGTAAGCCTCCAGGAGATGAGGCAGTAGAAGACCTCACTGGAATCACAGGCTTTTTCATCCTTTTCGTATAAGGAGAAAGATTCAACTTAGGTTTAGTATGAACATTTGTGAAATGTGTTGTATTTTTTGGAATGTGGGTGGAAAGGCACTCTGAGTTTCATGTAGCCTGTCACATTCTTACATGCTGTATTTTCATGCCCCATTATGCAGCTCTTCTTTGAAAGAGAATATGGAAATGTCTGAGACTAAAAATCCTGTGCTGTAATGTATATATGGTTTTTTGTTGTTTTTACATTGAAATGGGCAGAAATTTCATGTTTTTCTCTACCTGTATCTAACAGTGTCTTTTGATTGAAACTTTCATGGCTAATCGGGTCTGAAGTATTAAAGATGACTGACGACATGGTTACAGTGATTTTATTTTTGTAATGTGCAGGTATCTCCTAAGATCCAAGAATTCTGGGTGTATATATAATATTGTGCATTTTTGTCTTTACATACAGGCAAAGAACAGTTCTGAAGTACCTGAGGATGGATAAAGACTTCCGCTACTACTTCCAGCACCCGTGGTCTCGCTTAGTTGTGGCTTACTTAGTGATCTTCTTTAACTTCTTAATATTTGCTGAGGACCCAGTATCTCACAGTCAGACAGAAGCCAATGTTATTGTTGTTGGTAATTGTTTCTCCTTCGTAACAAATAAATACCCTGAAGGAGGAGGCTGGATATTTTTGAAGGTGCTTCTGTGGCTGCTTGCCATTCTCACAGGACTGATAGCTGGGAAATTTCTCTTCCATCAGCGCTTGTTTGGTAAGTTGCACGATGTGCATACTGACTTCCTGATAATGGCTTTCTGACTTCTCCTTTTAGCTTTCTACTCACTGCAATTTTGGAAGCTTTGCTATTAATCGCTTCAACTGTTTAGAGCTGTATAGAACTCAATACATCAAAGCTTACATCATTGTGGAAATTAATGCCATGTCTACTTATGTGAGCATAATTCACAATGATTTCAGTCAAAAAATGCTAAAAATAGTGAAAGCCGACATGTTTGAAATACGCAAGAGGTCAGTGGTTTTCAATACTATAAAAATACTCTTTTGCATCCTCAGACTGATTTTTAAACATGTATTTTTCACAGCACTTTGCAGAAAAGGCATTATTCCTTGGGGTAGTGACACTATGACTCTTGTCAAAAGTCACATAAGTGGAAGGAGAGGCTAGTGTTAGTATTAGCGGAGCTGTGCTGAAGAGCTCCCACGTGGAAACAGGAATTCTGGAGAAGCAGGACCTGTCTGTCTCTTAGTACAAGAGGGAGTCAGGGAAATGGAAAGGTAGGAGATGGAAAAAAATGTGACAGTAAATGCTTTTGTGCACAAGATGTGGCTAAACTGGGGAATTTACTGCACATGGACTGACTGAAAGGAGTGGAGTGACCCTGGGTAAATTCTAAGACCGAGAACTTAGATGTAAATATATAGAGATACAAAAATATTTATCATTGTCTTAACTGAGTCATAGAAAATGTTGCATCTAAGGGCTCAAGGCTGTCTCTGAGTTTTAGAGATAAGTAGAAATCATGGAAAATATTACTTCACTCCTGGCAGCTGCACCGTTCTTTGAACCATCTGATTCTAGGTGTGTCATTGCTGCTCTAGATGGACTAGTCCTATATTCTTATACTGGTAGGACTGCAGGATGGATGGTTACTGGAACACCTGGAAGCACATGAGCGATAGGCCATTTCCTTAGTCTGTCTCATTCCATTAAGATAGAGAGCGAGCCACTATTGTTTCAATAAATCAAATATAAAGCTGTTATGTCAATAAATGAACATGCAAGGCCACCTTAAGAAACTTCTCTTAATGCAGACTTCTCTTGAAGCTCTTATTGTGAAAAATGGTTGAGCATTTTGATGGCTATTTGGTGGACATTTTACCTCTATGTAGTGGTAAACATAAAATGTTCCCATAAAGAGGACATTTTACCTTAATTTGGCTCTGGAACAGGCACTGTTGCAATAATCTTTTCGATTCTGGCTTCCACAATTGTGGAATGATTTTGTTAAATTGGAGAAGATTATGGAAAAGTAATGAAACTGATGATAAAATTGGAAAATAAGCCCTATAGTGAGAGGATTGAGAGAATAAAGGGAAGATTAGAGGGTGACTTGCTTGAATTTGTCTTGAAGCCCTGGAGCCAGCGCTGTTGTTAACGTGATGGAGCAGCGAGCCAGCTCAGGCAGCTGATCCCGTGGAAAACCAATTGCTTCTGCTCTTATCTACAGCAGCTTCTTGAACTGATGCGATCGCTTGGGTGCCAGTGCCAATGCAACAGCCGAGGACTGTGCAGCCAAGAGAGCTGGGGGCCATGGCAGCCCTGCCTTGTGCTGGCTCGAGTGCTGTGGGAGTGCACCCACGCAGCGTGTTGGTGGAAATACGCTGTTGCTTGTGATACGCTGTGAGCAGATGGCAGTCTGTGTGACTGAAATCTGACTGTGTTGCTGATTGATGTGGCCATGCTAGATGTAAACTAGCTGGTGTGCATAGCGGTTGCATTGATGAGATGATGATGTGTGTTTACAGCTTCAGTGTATCTCTGGGTCTCTAGAAGATTCGTACAGTCTATGCTGAAATCTGTCCTGTCAGTTATTTGCCAATATTTCAGTGTCTTCACTGCCTAGAAATCCCTCATTTTCTTGAGAACTTCACTGAGTATGCCTTCTGGATCTTCTGGCATCAAGCACTTTATGAATACACCCCTTGATTGTTTTTAATTTCCTTGGTCTATTTTTTGACAGCTGCTGATGTTTTTTCTGGTGTTTTGTTTTGTTTTGTTTTGTTTTGTTTTTCCATGTATAATTGTTTGGAACCATTCTCTTTTTTAAGAGTTCATTTATTTATATTTCTCTGATAAATTCTGTTTGTAGGGGAAATTGTGACTAGTTTCTTGTGGCCTGTGAATAACTTCCTGCAGTCAGGAAACCAAATAACACCAGTCAATCTTCCCCTGTCAGATCTTGGCTCACAGTGTATGCTGCAAATTGAAATTGAGAAGGATTAGTCTGCACATCTCACTTTAGATGAAGAAGAGTGGAAAGGATTTTCTTTCTCTGTGTCCTTCCTGCTCTTTTGTCCCTTGTCTTCTGTATTTCTTGCTGCTGAGTTTGCATATGAACTAGAAAAATAGTGTGGCTAGAACTACACTGTAATACAGTTTACCTTCTGTGACAGACACTGATAGCCATGAGTGTCATGAACTATAAAAACAATAGAATTAAGTTCAAGCATGTTATGTGTCTAAAAGTGGAAGGAGAAGAGCTGGAAACACAATTTAGGCTCCACCTCCAAGTTTATTGAGAGATAAGGGAGTAGGTAAACTATATTATTGAAAAGTAGAGATCTCGACTGGAGGACATGGTGGGATGTTTTCTGTTGATAATATTCATAACAACCTTTGAGCAGTGACCTCTTCAGGGACTTCTTGAAGACACTGCTCATGACTTAAGATTAGAAAACAATTACATTTTTTGCTCTTCGGTCAAGAAATAACTTACTTCATTTGATAAACATCTCCCATGATAAATATTTTCAAGGAAAACAGCCTTTATCTAGTACATTCTTTATATTTTCATGGCATATGGTCAGAACAAATGGAATTTTAAAATTGCCTTTTGGCCTTTATCCACTATATTCTTGTGATTCATCACTAAGCATGTCTTCTGTTTGGTTAGGTATTGTGTTCTACCATGGTTTTTATTTTGCAGTGGAAAATGAAAGGTCACAGATGCATATGGGAAGTTTGGGGAAATAAAAAATAAAGATATATAACCCTTTTATTTTTTGTTCTGCATGAGAGAGTTACTTGAGGCAAGGAAAAGCGGTATCTTCTTTGCACTTACTTAGAGATGTCTTGATTTGTCTTCTGCTTTATTAAAAGTAGAAAGAGCTTACAAACTGACCCCATTTGATGACACCACACATTCAGAAAATGCATTCAAATCTTAAATCCTGACTTAAAAGAAATTCCTGAATAAGCTCTTGTACATTTTTCAAATGTCTTTGGGGCACTGTCTGGAAAATAACACAGTATTTAGTGTAGAGAAAGTTTGTGTTTTAATCGGCACCTTCTCAGTGGATGCACAGTTGCAGTTCTGTCCTCTAACCTCAGGCCAAAATTCTCAGTTCAGTGGGGGTTTTTTTGGTGCAAAGTTCAGGCTGTGCATTTTGCATCGCTATATATAAATATGAACTATCATATAAATTTAAAATAATCTTTCATTTGAATAGACTTTTAGCAGTATGGATAAATGGGAAGTATAATTGGAAAAATAATTTCTTAATTTTCTCAGTCTAGCATCTTTGCTTTGACTGTTTTCCATGTGTAGAAATCCTTAGTTTATGCTGCATATTGGATACATCACTTTTTAAAAGTATACTAGAAAATGTGTGTGTCTATATGTCCATTTTTCTGATTCTAAGTGATTATAAAGTTGTATTAAAATCTGATTAAAAGCCTGTGATTACAGAGACTGGATTTTATTAAATTGCCAATGAATGTGCCTGAATTTATATTTTTAAGTTCCTTTTTAAATGATGTGGATGGAAACTAAATAATTAATACGTTATAACAAATTATGGAAAACAAGATATAAAGAACTAAAGCCATATTTCTTAAAATAGGGGAATCATAAGAGTGCAAGCAAATCAAAGCAGTTGAATAAATGTTGAATTTAATGGGTTGCTCTCTTACAAATGTTCACAGTATGCAGTTTTTTTAGAATTAAATGATAATCTGAGCTTCATAGACACTGAAGTGAATAAATAAAGCAGTCATTATACGACTTGCACTGAGCTGTGGGTACACAGTAATGTTGCAAATTTTTTAATGGACAGTAGTGCCATGCTGGGAGCGACTTCAAGATAGACAGTTTCAAACAAAACACCCACTGAGGACCTATTGTCTGAAGGCATTACTGTTTTTGTCAAACATCTTATCTGGAAGGCTCTAAAAGATATTGCAAACCTGTTATAAACAGATTATTCAGTGTCTGCTTTTATGCTGAAAGTTAAAATGTGCATCAACTGAAGCAATGAATGTATGCAAAGTGCAAGAGGAAATTAGGCAGAATGGTATTTAGTCAGGATCATAGTGTACTACCTAAGAAAAGTGAATCTGTTAAGCAGCTAACAGACATAGGAGAAATTCCTACAGTAGTATATATATGATTAATTAGTATCCTGATATGTTATGGGTCATGTTGGTGTAAAATCTGTGCTGTGGCATTGCTGCTAGTCTTGCAGTGGCATCTCGCTTTCATAGAGGTGCTTGTGCAATAGTCAATGAACCAAATATGATCTGTTTTGCAAAAGAAAAAAAAAAAAGAGATTTGATAAGATTTTTGCCTGGTTGTTTTTCAGACAGATTTTTTCCCATTCCTGTTTGATAGTAGTTATATGAACAGTTGTGCCACCATCTGTAGGAACAAGTCATGGCTGTATGGCAATACTTGCATAAAATTCTAACCTGATTGTTAGAGCATATTCTTTTCTGTTGTCAGCTCTGTATCTTACATTACAATAAGATCCGTCACATAATACCCGGCAACTTTGTTCCTGCTTTTTCTTTTCCATTGATGACTTCAGCCTAATAGAAAACGACTGAAGTGATAGCTGGTAAAAAAATACTGTCTTCAGGAGCCCGTTCAGTATGAATTTCAGTAACAATGATCACGTTAATGCTGTTGAAGGCATTCAAGGTCTACTGTGATTGCTTCACAGTCAATTCACCTCTTTTATTTCCAGTAAAATGTTGAATCAATACAATAAGATTATTTTGGTCCTGCAAAATGTGTGCCAAGGGGCCAATCTAACAGTTTGCTAATAATAACACACAAATGACTGTGAGCAAGCATTTCTGAGAGCCAGAATCCTCAACCAAAAACATAAAAAGGGAGAAGCTCACAGCCAGCCACTGAATGAGTGCAGACTCATCAGATTCCAGCTCTGGCATGTTCCCAGTAATTAAGATGTCAGTTTAAAATAAACTTTACATCATTCATGAGGGAGACCACAAGTGACCTTTCAAATATAAATGAAAAGCATGCAAGTGACCTCCTAATTTCTTCTTTACTCTTGTATTTTTAGAACAGCCATAACATCTTACTGCTTCCTCTCTTCAGGCTCAATGAGAAGACTGCCGTCATCTGCTCTTAGCATTAGTTGTGGAATCAGTCTCATACTGGGTTTATTTAGCCTAGAGAAGAGAAGGCTCCAAGGACACCTAATAGCAGCCTCCAGTACTTCAAGGCAGCTACAGGAGAGATGGGGAGGCACTCTTTACCAGGGAGTGTAGTGACAGGACAAGGGGTAATGGTTTTAAGTTGAAAGAGGGTAGATTTAGATTAGATTTTAGGAAGAAATTTTTCACTGTGAGGGTGGTGAGCCCCATCCCTGGAGGTGTTCAAGGCCAGGTTGGATGAGGCTTTGAGCAACCTGGTCTAGTGGAGGGTGTCCCTGCCCATGGCAGAGGGGTTGGAACTCGGTGATCTTTAAGGTCCCTTCCAGCCCAAACCATTCTGTGTTTCTATGATTCGGTGATTCTCTGATACCATATTACCTCTGGGTAGTAAATTATAGAGTTTAATTGGAGAGGTACAGGCAGTAGCTACAAAAAGATTATTCTCTCTTCAGTGAAAGCTTTGATTCTACTGGAGGTGCATATCCCATTCCCGAAGCAGCAGCGTGAGACTGTGAGAAGAGCTACATGTATCAGATTATCTGTAAAGGGAAGGCTCTAGAGAATATTTAGCATCCAGTGACTGAAAACTAAAAATAAGTTCATTGCTACTTAATACTGATATGTCATCCCTGTGTTTTGATCTTTTTGACATGACTTTCAGATTTTTCTTTCCATTTGAGACTGGGACTGAGTTTGGAATGATGCCTGCCACTTACAGAAATAATGCGTCTCCGTTCCCTGATTTCCAGAAATAGAAGTGAACTTATTCCTAGCAGAAGCAGCCTGATGGGCGTAGTGCAGGTGCAATCTAGTGTGGGGGCAAATTTATTGTATCCTTTTTCTATACAGTGGCGAGATGGAGACGGTGTTAGTGTGGAACATCACCTCGTCGTGTGCTGGATGGAGAGCCTCAAGGAGAACGTGACCTCCTTGGTCATGCTGTGTCCTTTCAAGGGCCCCCTTAGGCTGTCAGAGTGGCTTGAAGGTCCTTCAAGTACCAGACAACATTTCTCTTTGTATTATTCTGCTGGGGCTTCAAGTCAGCCTGTGTGTCTGCCTCAAAAATTTATATATTTGTTTTGTAATAATTTTGAAAAAATCAAAAATTAAAAAAACCCCCTGTCATTCTGGGCTTTAAAAAACTTTGAATACATTCTCAGGATTTAAGAACTATTTAACAAATACTAAGTGTGTTTTTTATGTTTCTTATAGATATTTTACATATGGCAAAAGTTTAAAAAAAAAAAATTGTACTCACTAACCAGAGTGACTTTTGAGGAAGAGGGATCAGTAATTGTTCCCTACGAGACAGGAAGGGCAGTGAGACAATATTTCTAAATGTGATTCCTGAGACAGACGAGGCACATAGTCTCATTTTAGATGCTGGAAAACAGAGTTTTCTGCTTCTTTCTTTCTTTCTTTCTTTCTTTCTTTCTTTCTTTCTTTCTTTTTGTCAGAAGGGGCAGTAACCCATTTCCCACTGGGCAGCCCCTGCCAGGGGATGACGGGAACAGCAGAGACTTTTCTGCTTTGAGGATTCACGTTCTTCCTGGAGCCTCCAGGTGGGAAAGGAGTCTCCCGGGGGCAGACTGGGCGTCTGGGTAGAGGTAGCATCAGAGCCTTGTGGAAAGGTGAACTGAGACATGAACAGTAAGTGTTGAGTAACTCATTGTAAGAAGCAATGATCATGCAAAACTTTTACAAACCAAGGACTTTTCATCCAAATTTTCTGAAAGTTTGGTTCAGATAAAGCATTGTAGTTTCCTTTTTTTTCTAAGTAAGGTGAGATGTTCTTACCCATGTACCATGGTTCATGCCAGAGACAGCTGCATTGTAGTCCTAAGCAGAGTCAATTCCACCCTGTATCACATACCTACATTTTAGGAATGCTTTAACATTAAAGCCATAAGTAGCCCCACTTGTTATTGCCCAAGCAGCAGCGTGTTATAGTTCTTGGTGCCTTTATGAAGGCCTTATTGGAGCTGACTTTCACCTTGTGTAGTTATGCGTCAGCCCAATCTCTGCAGCACAGCCTTGGAGCAGATGACTGCATAGGTGTTTGGGAGAAAGACTCTTCTTTGGAAATTTTCAAGAAAAATGCTAATGGTAATTTAAGGATGGTTATGATGGTATTTTAGTGATGACAGTAGCAATTAGGAAAAGACAGTGTTTTCCTATTTCATATAAATAACCAAAACCATTTAACATGTTTAAAGTGGTGTCTTCCCTTAAGCAGGGATTCAAGATTTCTTAGATTATATATCCAAATAAAGAAGCAGAAAAAATAATTTATTAAGACATGATTTATAAATTACAAGATACATCCGTGTTTTCATGTTTTGCACATTGCTTTATCTGCATTGATAGATGCATGTATCAATGAATCACCTGGTATGATAGAAAAATGAATATCTTTGGCATACTCAAATTGACCATTGAATAAGTTATGGTGAACTACCTGATGTAGATGTGGTTATCTGCTATTTATTATTATGATTTATAAGACTTTAAAGTATTACGAACTTTATGGGTTAAACCAGTGATGCTTCTGGCTCAGTGACAGTAGCCCACTGTGGATTCTGAGATAAGGTATAGGAATAGGAAAGACTGTACTGGTAACTCCCAGAATAGTTTCCCAGCCCCCAACAATTTGCTCAGAATTCAAACAAAAATACGTCTATTTTTAGATGACAGTCATTCTGAAGACAAATAATAAAGGTAGTAGTTAGCAGTAGTCTTTGTTCCTGCCTGCCTGTTACTAAGAAGCAACTGCTTCATTTTCACATGTACCCATAAACCCCCAAATTTACCGTCTCCTTCACCCTCCTACTTCTGTTAAGATATTGGTAAATTTGGTGATTTTGGCCATTTGCCTGAAGTCCAGAAAAAAATGTGTTTAAAACCAAACTGTTGGTTGAAAAGAGACAGATTCTTCTGCTGGGGTCTTCCTGTCTTTTAAACTGCCTTGAATTCATGTTTCATCTGCAACACTGGCGTATGATCTTTCAAAGTGGACAGCTGCTTAGGGCTTTGTAGGCTGACTTATGCATGTGCTAAATAATGTTTTCTATTTCTGGGACAGTGATGCAGTGTGTATCTACTAAGAAGCATACTTTAATTTAATACTAAAGCAAAGAAGAAACGAAATCTGTACAAGATTCAGCCAAAGTCAAACATGCTAAACAAGTAATGAAAATGAGGATTATGGCAGGGAGGGCATAAAGAGATGAGGCAGGATCAAGGAAGATGTTCCTAGAGAGTCACAGTAGCAACAATGTTTAATTTTAGCTTACTTGAGAAAAAGAGAACAATGCCTAAAAGTTGGGAGATCCCAGCTTCAAGTAACAAAAGCCCACAAATATCCTAGCTGTCTTGCTAATCTGTGGTCACTGATGTAAGTGACAAAAAAATACAGATCTTAATTCACTCTTGACAGTGTAATGTGTTGGAGGTATAGAAAGTGAAGGAGAAACTAGTATTTCGTGTGGAGCTTCTGTGGGATTCCTGACCTGGGGAAGGCAGGGCTTAGCACAGCATTCAATTTTGTATCACTTTCATATAGCAAATGAAAGTGCGAAGTCCTTGCAAATACTTTTCTTCATGCCTTCCACTTTGCTTGATGATGTTCTTGATACATACCGGTTTAGATTACTTTGAAGTGGTTTGGGGCCATGCTTATATCCCATGCACCTCATCTCTGTTGCAGACAAAGGTGGAACAATTTTTAGCTAGATTAGAGGTCACTTCTGTATGGCCTATCTAAATTCAAAGAGTAGAACAAGAGTGCTACTCTCTTGGGGATATCTACAAACTTTAATCTCTTAGTCTGCAGATAAAAAAGCAAACTCTTCTTGAGACTGTTTCTGCTTGCCGTGCTAGTTGCACTTACCAGAACGAATGCAGGATCAGTGATCTCTTCTGAGTCAAAGGGGCTACACTGCAACACTGCTGCCTGCACAGGGTTGACCCACCAACGTACCTGAAAAAGTCTTACCCTCAGCACTCTACTAGTACCCATGAACTCTAGAGAGCCAAACCCCTTTTTGTCTCAAATGTTATGGTATTGTCGTACACTTGCTGCAAAACTCTCATTTAGTATTGTGTCCTCTGGTGGTAATTCATAAAGTTTTGTTCTTCTGTTTCCACTGATACTGTACAAGTTCCTCCCTGTAGATCAGCTACTCCAGACAAGACTTTTCCCCTGGAATAGTTATCCCATTTGCTGCAGAGCACAGTTTCTTCACTCACCTTCTCCTTTGGGTAGTGCCCTGGAAGTCAGATTGACACCTGATACAATCATATTAGAAGGCCAAAACCAAGAGTAGGAATTTGCATGTTAATTGCTTTGAGATATATTAAATGTAAGTATATATTCAATCCCTCTTTTTCATTTTTGTAGTTACAAACCTTGTCCTTCAAGAGACATGCCATAAAGCCAGCTTACACTATTTTGTCTTGTTGAGGGAAGCAAGTTAAGCCTGTTCCAGCTATTTCCTTGGTGTGACATACTCTGGAAAGGTGAAGTCCTTTAAAGACCGTTTCCTGAAAGAAGGAAGAGCACGTGTATTCCTAAGTATGTCAGTGTCACTTAGGTGTCTTTGGCACAATGAAAGGAACTATTCATTTTGTGACTGAATAATTCATATTATTTGAAATTGAACTCCTTTATAACTAGACCTCTCAAAGAGCCTCAGTGAATATTTTGTGACCATTGTAAATGCCTCAAGACAAAATTTGTGGCTATTTTTCAATACGTGTAAGATATACTGAATGTTGTCTAACAAGATATTCCTAAAATAAATACAACTTCAAAATGAGTGAAGACATTTTTTACTCTGTTGAGGAGGTCTGAGTTCCTTACTCTGAGAGGGAGAGGCTCTTCCTCTGAAAGGGCTGGAAGTGTTCAGCAGCAGAACTAAGGAAGTGCTCCGTAAGCTCAAGGAAACAAGTGCCATGTACTGTTTTCTGTGTCTGTTCCTTGTTCAGACACTATTGTCTCAAGATGGAGAGCTCTTTTTTTGCTATTTGAAGATTAAGATGCTTTGCATGGTCATGCTGCACATAAAGCATTCTGGACCTGAAAGCTTTATCATTGGCATGCCTTTATTCTTTCTCTTTATCTTAGATTCTGAACTATATAAATTATCATCCGTCTAAAACTTGGACAGATGCCCCTTTAGAGGTGGAATGCCTTTCTCTAGTAGCATCAGACTTCCCAGGGAACAGCCTTTTGCCATATTAACATATAGGGGGGGTAGAAAAGCATTTCTTTAATGCCAAACTGTTCGCCAGCACCTTTCTCCTTTGATTATTTCAATTTTGATCATTCAGACCTGTCTGGTGAATCACACTCTTTGGGTAGCCTTGAAGCTTAGTTAGTTTGCCTCTTGCAACAGCCTCTGCAAAGTGCTCCAGTGGAGGATTATACTGTGCTGCCATCCCCTGTGCTACTGGAATTTGGGAAAGGCCACGTGCATGTCTCCTTACCAGCAGGAAGCCTTTCTTTGGGGGCTGATCTTAGTTTTCAGTAGTTTAAACTGTTTGAACTGTGTGGTGACTTTCTTCCTTTACCCTCTTTCGGTCAGTCCATCCTCATTTCCCCCTTTCCTTCCCATTTCTTACCAAATCATACCCAATCTGAGATAACACAGAACTTAAAACTCTTCAGACATTGTGCAGAGTGAAGTTTTTTATTAGAAAAACTGCAATTATTTCAGCTCTCAGTTAAGGTTTTTGTTGCATATGCAAAGAGCTTACAGAGGCAGTCGATGTGTACCCAGAGGCAGTCAGAATGCCTTTCTGGGTATCAAACTAAATCTTAACTTGGTTGAGGATCATATAAGGTTGTGTATAAAATATGGATTATTGATCCTTGGATTTCCAGATGCAGTTTGATATCCTGATACTGTTGGTGTGGAATTAGTATAGATCATATGCTTACATTTGTATGGTTGTCTTATAGCTTTTTTAAATGTTGAACTCACCTTTAGACTTCAGACAAGTGTGCAAATGTCTCTCTAGGGATGCATTCTGCCCTAAGTTACTTGAGGAATGGGTTTGGTGGATGTGGCAGTGTTAGATTTGCAGTTGGACTCGATGATCTTGAAAGTCTTTTCCAACCTAAATGATTCTATGATTCTATGATTCCTAAACTTACCAAAACCGTGGCTGTTTACAATGCGTCAGCTCCCCCCTCACCTTCCAACAAAACTGTCTAGAGTCCTGCTCGGCTGGAATTCAGATTTATCAAGAAAATGATTGGTAACAGATCTGTTATTCTCATGCTGTGATAAAGGTTACGGCATCTGAGGCCCTGCTGTTGTATAACAGAGGCAGTTGTTGCAGTTACAGTCTATGTAAAAAAACTGGCCAGAACCACAGTTATCAGAGGAAAACTAGCTTTGAGAAGCAATCCAGACAGAAATAATTATCTTTCAACAGAGGAGCACCTTCTAGTGGTGTTGAGTGAATATGGCAGCTACTTAGTGAGTTAGTCTCTAAATGAGACGTAAATGTGCTAGATGAAGAACAGTGATGAATGTCTGTACGCTGTTAAATTGATAATTCATTTAAAAACAAAGGAAAAACCAAACCTGAGTAAAGAAAGCCTGTATTTGGAAAAATTAAAACATTTTTCAATTACAGTATGCTGCACCAATCTACTAGCTTACTAGCTTTTTATGCACTTACTGTGAAATAGTATTTTTATGTGTTCTACTGTGGAACCCACCCACCCTTCTACTTTTTTTAGTAATGAAGGTTTGGATTCATTTAGGAGATTTACTATGGAATTGTTATTTTGTTCAAAGTTTCGCTGATTGTTAAGTTTCTTCATCACTGGATCACTTTCTATTAAAGATATATTTCTAAATATAGTATTTGCCATGGTTACTTTTGCAAATAACATAGTATCAAAGGATTTAAAACTAAATTTTTCCAAAGTTTCTACTAAATACAGTGGATATAGTGGTTTAGCTGGTACTGTGGATTTCTACTCTTTCAATTCATATGTAGTAAATAATCCTTTTTTGGACACCATTACATAGTGTACATAATACAAATGAGTGATGTGCTAATTCTAGAAAGGCAAATCATGATTAATGAGCAATGCTTAATATTATGTCACTGCAGGAGATTTGTGCAGGAGTGGAAGCTATCTGTGTGAAACAGGTATTCATACTTAGATATTCATGGGGTTCCTCTGAATTTTGCAACTGTGTGAAAAAATGTCAAATACAAAAAATCTGATTATCAGGTGGTTGAAAGAAGACGTAACTATAGTTCTGCATTTTAATTCTGCAAACATAATCCTGTGTTATCAAGGCAAGGAACCTGAACTTTTTTTTCCTGAATAAATTCTTCAGTGTCTGGAAACTTCAGCCAAAAGTTGAAATAGGTCTTGTAAACTTTTCAACCAGTGAAAGCTCATTCCATATCACTTGTTTTGGTTGTGCCATTATGAAACAGATTTGTTGAAATAGCTAATATTTTTGCATCCTCCATCCCATGGTAGGTAGGCAAAGGGGTCATAACACAACTGGGGACCTGGGGCGAAGTTAATGGCATTGGGGTTTTGTCAACTGCTTCTACAACAGTGGGCACAATATTCTGCAAAATAGTGCAAGTGCCACACAGCCACCTGTTAGATGTACGACTGCCTAACCTTAAGACTGTTTTGAGTCTCGTAGAATAATAATCAGCTTTCCTGTGTTGATCTATGAAGTTTGCAGCACATACTAATTCTGATATAGGACTTGATTAACTGGTTGTATCCCTTTTTGGTGCTCAGACAAGTGTCTCGGGGAATGGGCTTGGTGGACTTGGCAGTGTTAGATTTGCAGTGTCCTCCATGGGAGCACTCATCCACTGAGGGGGCCTAGACAAATAGTGTACTCTGTTCTTGACCAGGAGAGAGTCTAGCTCATTTTTTTTTTTTTTTTTAATTACAATGAGCATTGTTTCACTTACTTTGAGACACTAATTATTTTT
Organism: Pterocles gutturalis; assembly: GCF_000699245.1. NCBI lineage: Eukaryota > Metazoa > Chordata > Aves > Pterocliformes > Pteroclidae > Pterocles > Pterocles gutturalis. Next base: position 15,642 of record NW_010112077.1, read on the forward strand.
GTTAGAACACCTGCTATCTCCTGTATTTGACTGACCAAGTGACTACTTTTTTGCCTCAAGGAAATGTAAATCTCTTCTGTCTCTTGCTCTCTGCCAGTCTTGGATGGCTCAGCGTGTGCGCTTAGTAGTGACCCTGATACTCCCTGCACTGAGTCCCAGAGACAGCATTGCTTGCCCTAGTCCTATAGAAAATCTCTGGCAAAGCTCGTGGTCAAATCTAAATCTCTTTTGAGTTCCAGTTCAGCACTGGGGTTAGTTGTGGGTGGCTGTCCGCTGTCAACCTCCACTTCATGTGTTTGATAGAAGGGGGCATTCCTCATTCAAAACAAGCTAAAGGTCTGTTATGCATATTTGCTATTATTTAAACATAGTAAGCTATTTACATATAAACATATGCAACTATGTTTATATTTTTATATGTTTATATGACAATCAGGTTTGCAATTTACTGTGCCATGGAATGACCATTAGTGAACCTGTAGGTGCTCCTAGAGGGATGATGACAAAATCTGCTTTGTTTTCTGGCTCAAAAATACTTTATAAATATTTATTTTAAAAGGCTGTGTGGTAGATAGTTTGTAAGCAACTCTGTTTATTGTGAACAATAAGCTTGTGGATCATTTTCAGTGCAGTTTCAGCCGAAAAGAACAAATAGTATAGAAAAAAATATTTTGACAAGTTGTTGCAGACTATCGCTAAACAGGTATTGAAAAACAGAGATTACAGCACTGCCCTTCAGAGTTCAACATCAGCATTATATGGGATATAAATACTGCTGTGTTTCTTTTACCTACTGTGTAATTTGGATTCCAATGAATTCAAAGAAAGAAAATGTAGTTTCTGTAGGCATTATGTATAAGATGCTGAAACATTGTAGCTCTAAAATTAAAAAAACGGAGGAAGATCATGAAGTTGCTTTTATAGGTCTGGCAGTTAAAAAAAAAAACAGGTTTCTTAAAAATGCTAAAGATTCTTAAAGGATAAAGAGTGCAAAAATATAATTTGTATGTGCCTTCTAACCAACTTTTCTTTTGTTATGAAGTGAGGACATCTAAAGAGAGAAAAATTATTTCACATTCATTTTACAACCTGGGATACAGCCACACAGAATTTAAAAATCTGCACCTCAAGAACAAATACGTTAGCATTTTCTATTGCTAATGCAGGGTTTTCTGTTGCTTCCCTACTAAAAAATGTTCTAAAGCATTATAGGAAATCAATATCTGTTTTTACAGGTTTCCTTTTAACTGCATCAGCACAGTTGTCTAAACCTGAAGTAATAACATCAGAAGAGTAAAGTCTATAATTAAAATTATATGTTAAGTCTGTATAATGGAAATTGACAGATGCAGAAAAATTCAGAATTAAGCCTGCCTACACACTGTAATTCTGGCGTAGCTTTAAGTCTTCCCACATTATCTGCATTTTACAGCTTTTTCACAACAGCAGCTCAAGGTATTGTATCTAGGTAATAGTAATTACATTAATGTAAAGCAAGAAGGGAGATGTGGTGCCTTTATGAATTCCCTGCAAGGTTCGATACAGGAGATAGCACCGACCATTATCATCCTGCTCTCAGTTGTCTTTGGATAATCCATTAAGAAAAGAAAATGTCATCCCTTCCCTTACAGCAGCAAAAGTCCGTGTTGCTATTCTTGTTTTTGTATTAAAAGATTAATGTGCATTCTTATGAACATTTGCATTGCTATTCGTTTTTCTTTGAGAACTCGCAAGCAATCTGTGAAGACTATTACAACATTTTAGAGGAAGGCACAGTGCTATACATTTCACCTGCATTTGCTCACCTGCAGTTTCTAGTTCAGCCCAGGCCCTTGAGAACACCCAGATCAGGTAAGACAGGCTACACAAGAAGCCTGATGGAAAGATGTCTGGCTACTAGTGTTGGTCTTCTGACCGGTGTTGGCTGGCCTGGTGGGAAACTGGAGATCCTAGGTTCCTGTTGCCCTAGCACATGGTGTACTTTGCGAGGACATCACTTTTCTAGCTAGGTCAGTAGCTGACACCTTGACTATTACATTTTGTGACATTAGGCTGCATTTTACCTTAGACTGCAAAAGCTGAGAACTGCAGTTCTCCCTGATTAAGGTTCACCTTTCCCAGTCGGAGGAAGCCCCATCCATGCTGGGTCATGTGAAGAAGAAGAGACCGAGCTGGTAAGTTGTAAGTTGGGAGAAGGCCTGAAAAGAGTGTCTGAGTGGGCTATAGAGGTGGTAGGTCCCTGCACAGGGGCCAGCATGTCCCATCGCCTCTGACTGCAGGCTCCAGGCACAGCGTGGGGAGACTTGGCAGCCCTGACACTTGGCTGTTTCTCTAAGGCAGGAAAGGAGAAGCTATGTTTGCCTGCAAGACGGATGGTGGACTTGGCCATATTACCTGCCTCTACATCTGTTGTATAATCAGGCTAGGCATATTTTTTCTTCTGCCTAAAGAGCTTTGACTTCCACTGATGAAAGCAGTGTACAAAGGTGAAGTATTTTAACTGCTTTGTGGTACTGTTTGTAATAGCTTTTTGCCAAGTGAGGTGTTTCTGAGGCATGGAAAAGAAAAACTTTGATGTCAGAATACATTCATTCATGTATATTGAAGAGAAAACCAAACTTTCAGTAACATTTGAACATTTGTATTTAAAAAGGGTAAGGTCATGTCTTACTAAGTATGAAAATTTCAGGTAGTTTGTGAGATAAAAGTATTACAAAGGCAAATGGAAAACAGCAGGTGCATAAAGATGGCTTTAGTTAGAGAGCAGCTTTGGGACATTTGTAGCAAAATGTACCTCTTCAACTTAGAGGGTTTTGTTCTAAAGATTTTTGCTTACAAAACAATGCTGAATTTACAGTAGTAGACGAGAAAGTTGTTTCTCTGAGCACAGCTGAACACATACATAAATGGTTAAATCTTTCAGGCTGTGGTCTATTTTGTATTCATCTAGCATATTACAAAGATGTCCACCACTCTAATATCTTAGGATCTAGATACGGTACTTGAAAGCTATCCATACCTTGCAGTCAGTTTTGTAGATTAATACATTGTTGCAATGTTCAATAATGTGCTCAAAGTCATTACAACAGCTGGGCATTTAATTGGATACCATGTCCTCAGGTTTAATCCAAACAAACATCTGTGAGAAACCAGTATTGCAACATACTTGTCGTAGTAGAAGATGTTGACTTTGGCTCTTAGGTGTTTAGTTTATTGTTAGCTTGTTGTAGCAAAATGGAATAAACTTATTTAATTTTATTTGTTTATGTCGATCTATCTGGGGAATATAATAATAAAACATTTTAGGAGAATGTATTTCCAAATAAAAATATCACCAAGTAAATATGAACAGATGTCTTGTGCCTTTTAACTCTTATTTTGTAGAAAACCTTTGATTTCAGTCAGGACAACATTAGCATTAGTTCAGCCTGTCTGAACAAAAACACTTTTAAAAAGTGTATTTAATTGATTAATTATAGAACCACTTATGAACAGGCAAAGAAATGTCTAGAAGCCTTGTCAGCTACTAGGGTGTATTCACATCTGAGTATCATGAGGAGCAAGATTTCATGGCAATTTTTATCTTCTGAGTTGGCTGAGGTCTGGATTCTCCCATGGAAAGGCAGGTCCCTGCCTGTTTGCTCCCCGGTCCTTCCCTGGTCGCTGGCACAGTGCTCGTTGATACTCTCCCAGGCCCATGGTGGCAGTTCCTGGCATTGTTCCATCATCTGTCCCCTGGACCATGCAGCTCTTTGATAGGGTGATGCTGACAGAAAGTAAAAAGCATCTCATCTTGCATCTTTCTGTGTGAGTATACCGCATAGTTCAGTCACACTGAGAATATAAAGGTCATTCTTGTTCAGTTAAATACGTTTTATGTTCTGATTACCTGACCAGAATGAAATTTCTCCCTGCCTTTTTTTTTTTATGAGTCAGACTCTCACACTGACTTTAAAGCATTTCTTTACTGTTGCCTTAGTTTTTCTTTCTACACAGTGAAACACAGGCAGAGAAACTCTAGACTTTGCTTGAGAATCTCTGCAACCTACATTAATGCTGCTTGCAAAATGCATTGCATGTGAGTTGTGGAAGGGTTATCTATGAAGCTTTTTGATTATTGTACTCATCTTGAGCTCACTAGAGGCTTTCAATCCAATATTTAATTGTAATTTTTAATTTTATTCTTGACAACTTTGGGTATTTGTGAGCACAGTCTGCATTCATAGGTGTTACAAATGCAACACTTCAGGAGGAAACAATCCACTTTTTTTCCAAAATCAAGAAGTAACTTTGCTAATGTTTTTCACAATTTCTTCTGTGTTTAATGCTTCTTTCTTCATTAACAACAAAAGATCTTTCTAACGATACGTGCTTAATATGTAATAGCAAAATTAACATCTATATAGTAGATATATAAAATATAATGATCTGTTTTGCTATTAAAAGTCTCTAGAAAATTTAGAGAAACTGCTGAACTAAGTCATTGTTGTCTCTCCTGAAAAAGCTCACACACTAGAAGTCCTAGCAGGTAAAACCTGAGAATTTTTGCTTCCCAGAGGTGTGAAGTTATCTTTTCTAGCCCAGGACTGCAATGAGTTTTCATGTTTAATTTTGTGTCTAGAAAAGCATATTTTGATTTCATATTGAATTTTACCTAGTCTGAACACAGACAAATTAACCTGCTGAATTGCAATACTGAGGTGGAGAAAGGAGAAAGAAACAGTGTATCTGTACCTTGAAAGATAGATTGAATGATAAACATGGCAAGTGTTTGATTTTGGAAATAGCTTACTGCCTACAATCCTAGGTGCAATCCATTGGGAGCAATAAACTCTTGTAGCCCAGAGCTTCACACTAATTTCTCCTGTTCTGTCCTTTTTCGTGCTGAGAGCACCTTTGTCACTAAATGGCATTGACATTGTTTCTGTATCAGTCTGAGATGTAAGCGTATATTATAAGAGGTAATTGCTGATGGGTGCCCGTTGGTGGATTAAAAAGCTCTCTTAAGGAAGCCAATGCATTGTTAACAACCCTGTGGTGTTTCCAATAGACAATTAATGCATGGAAAAAAAAAAAAAAGGTGACTGTTTTTCTTTTCAAATAAGAGAAATTGAAAGATTGAGAAATTATCAAAGGAAAAAAGCAGAACTTCAGTGAGATGAGGATGTAACTACCCTGCACGGAATATAGGCACGCAATTTTACTACGAGATCCTGTGCGTTTGCCAGTACATCCAAATGCATTTAAAGTGTTTCAGATTACCAGGACCTGGTTCTTCATTTCACGTCACCATTATAGACAATAAAAACCCCATTGTTATAGTTATTATATATACATATATATTTACTTAATACAATTGAGATATACAAGAGAGATTTAACACCCATGTAGAATAAAATTATTTTCACATAGAGACATGTGAGGACAAAATTACATTAAAACTATGGAAATTAAAGATTAAGACACTGTACAAAGTATATTAAAAAGTACTTTGTCACTAATAACTTCTGAAAATAAAGTTAAACATGCTCACTGATACATGGTGTTTTATAATTACCAAGGCAGTGTGTGGGACTTGGCAAGAAAGCAGGTCAGCAGGTGGCTGATTATGGAACATGATTATTTTGCCCATACAATCTGTTCAAAGAACACATATTTAATGACTCTTGAAGGTGGATGTTCTGATGACTCTATATTGTGCTGTTTTAATGATTAAAATGCACTGTAGAATAACTGCCTTAGCCTGTCCTGAAACTGGGATGCTAAGACCCTAAAGGAACAGGAGAAGAAGCACTCCTGTGCAGTAACGTCTCTTACTCTGCAGCTCAGACACCTGTGTATTTCAGAACTTCTGTGCACCCTTCTCCCTGTTGATGAGTTCAGAGTTCATTGCAGAACCACATGCTCCCCTGAAGCAGAACACTTATGAGAAGCAGCTGTAATTGCCCAGGGTTTGAGGGATGCCACTAGTGTGCCCTGACTATTGGTTTGGAACTCTTGCTGCTTGGGGGAAGACTGAACAAAGCTCTTCAATTTGTGCTTGTTTGCTTCATGAGCAGGTTCACTGTGGCTCTGACTATCCTCAGGGATTTTATTTTACTATTTTTGTTTGTTTGTTTGTTTTCGGAAATGTGCTGCACTTACCCAGGTTAATGAGGTTCCACTAGCAGTGCCAGTGTAGCTCTAGTGCAAGCAGCATTAAAATGAAGTACTTGGAGAAAGCCTCTCCTCAAATGCTGGAGAAGGTCAGCTGTAAGCATCATGGTTGTTATTAATTGCACAGTCCAATCACAGCAGCACTTACAAACAGATGAAAAAATAATTAACTATAAGAAGGCTCCTCAACCCTGTAATGTATTTTTTAATGTATTTTTTTTGGCCAAGAACTGAAGTAGCTGCTTAGAACTTTTCTTCCTTGTTCATTCCATGTTGCATCTACATACAGGTAAGAAGCGTTGTTTCACAGTAAATTAAGGTGTATTTATGACAAGAATATTTAAAATGACAATTCTGTAAAGCTAGGAGTTGCTAGTATTTCTTTTCTGGTAGATGTATGTATTAAGTTTTACTGTGCATTGCTGTCTATTCTTGCTAACTCAAGAGATTGCTATATAATACAGGAGACCAAATTTTAAACAGACCTGATGGCACAAAGCCAAATGGGCAGGGAGAGATGCTTGTCTTGGTAGATTGGTGTTTAAGTCATTCTTCTTGAGGACAGAGTGATGTCCCTTACCTTTTCTGTCAGACAGCAGCAGCACTGGCATTTGGGATGGCATTTTATAGTTTTAATTCTTTGACAGAATGTCTTATTTGCTACCGTAAAAATGATTGGGTCAAGGCAACTATTGATGCTGCAGATGATCTCAGTGACTTTATAAATGGCACTTAATGTGCTTATGTTCCCACAGGGTGATTGACAATTACTTCTGTAAATTAGTATCACCATCATCATAACATGATAAGGTATGAAAGAAACAGCAAATACAATCATAGCGGCTGAAATCAGTAACAGGGGTCTAACAAGTCTGTTCCTTCTTTGCTGACGTTTACTGAGTTGTAGTAGTGCTTTTAGAGTCAACATATAGCACGTAAAGATGACTGTGACTGGAATTAGGAATCTCAATACAATCTTGGAGAGTGTGAATGGCACTGCAAATTGTAGAGGTTCTTCAGTGCCATCCAGGGCATATGGGATGTTGTGTTGTCTTCCAGCTGCAACTGTGTAGTAGATCTCGGGCATTGATGCAATCACTATGAAGATCCATACGGCGATGGTACAAAACACAGCCTTTCGTTTGTCCCACCATGTTAATGAAGTGATAGGATGGACAGCACCTACATACCTGTCAAAACTGATGAATGTCAGGAAATAGACACTTCCATAGATATTAATACTAAAAAATAGTCTTATGATCTGATAAAATGCTTGACTGGAATAGACAGCTGACTTCTGGAGACTGTAATATACTGAAAAAGGTGCCATGAGAGTCCAAGTCAAGTCACACAGTGCTAAATTAAACAGAAATATAGTACTGGTAGTCCATGTCTTCATGCAGTACGCATAATGTCGTAGTGCGAGTATATTGCCAAGAAATCCTGCTAGTAAAGTGAAAAGACAAACCAGAAGCAACAAATAACAGTACCACTCCAGTTTAGGATTTCTGTTGCAAATGAAAGTAGTGCATGTACCATTCATCATCTTTTCATGGAGTGTGCCTAAAGGGAAAAAAGAGACCAACAGTTTTTACAATAAAAATTGAATTGAATTAAATGTATTTAGTTTAAAATTCAAAACTTTTCAGTTAAATCCAGTATATTTGAACTGGCAAAGAACTCAGAATATGGTATGATGTACAAGCTCTCTGAAAAAAAAGGTAAATGCCAAGCAGATAACATGTAAAGCTTGCTCTACAGCAACACCAGCACAGGCAGATCTTAATGAACTTTTATTCAAATCCTCATATTCTTTCCTCTCTAATATTTAGTGTAGTGTATGATAGATCAGACAAAAAAAGCATGCACCCTCAGTAACAGCAGCGTTCCCTTGGTCACTGATGTATGTGTGTCTAGCTTTGAAAGAAGCAGAAGAGAGGACAGGAGGATAGTAACTGCTTGTTCTGTCCCTGCTTTGACTGCCTTGGGTATCCATACTGGGCCTAGAGGCACATGTCATGGGGGCAGCTGTGCAGTGGGCTGTCACTGATATCCAGAAGACAACATCAAAACAAATCAGGATGAAATCCTGCTTGGGCTGAAGTCCACAGCAACCTTTCCATCTAAAGCTCTGAAGAAACTGCCTTTTTTAAAAAAAACAACCCATTCCTCTGTAAATTAATGTCCCAGGCCAAAAACATTGGGCTTGTGGTAGGGTCAGAGAGAATTCATTTTGTCTTACTCTTTATGGCCCAGTTTGTATCAATGCCCATTTTGGAATATCTGGAATATAGGTCTGCAGTGTATTTTTTCAAAGCAAGGTTTTTATGCTTTTAAAGTCTTATGTTTAATCCCAATGATTTTGTACTCCTAAAGAAAAACAAAATAAAGGCTGGAATATTCTGCCAGAATGAGCTGTCACCAATTGCAGTTTATTATGTTTCTAGAACCTCTCTCCAAAAGTTGCAGCAGATGCCAAACTGTAAGATATGTCTAAGTAGGAGCTTTGTATGAGGGTCATCCAAATAGCCATTTATAGATCAGAGTCTACTACAGTGCTTGATAGGATGACAGCATAAAATTTTACTCAGTACAAACCACACTTTGAATGGAAGAAAGGACTTTTTCAAAATGTTATTAATTCCTTGAAAATTTATGAACAGCTTAATTAAGTTGATAGTAGTGTTTTTTTTGAATGTAAGGTTTTGCTTTCATGTCAACCTTAATACAATATGACTTTTCAAAGGTATGTTCATGGGTCAAAATATAGCAAACATGAGCTGCAGTGAAGTCCTGCTAAATAGAGACTGCTTTATTGTGCTTTGCAAATTTATAGTTAACCCAGGCAGTGAACTGACAAAAAGCTAGTTCAGACTGTACTCAACGAAATTAGGAAGGAAAGTTGTTTCTCTATAAGAACAGCAATAAAAGCAATCAAATTGCTTTCCAGAAAGTGAATGTGGATGGAAAGCCATCTGTTCTACTCCCAGTCTATTTCACAGGTGGAGAATGTTAGCTCTCTAAATGTATTTTGTTAAGTACCGAAGCACTGTACTTTAACCTAGGGAAAAATCTACTCTTCTCCATAGCCTTTGTGAACATAAAAAATTACACAAACTTTGTGTAATTCTTTTCTTCAGCTGAAGTTTATAAGATATCCCCATAAATTCTTTAAAATCTAGCCACCCTAATAGGCACAATACAGATAACATTTTCTTATAATTTATTCAATTAAAAGAGGTTTGAATATGTATCAGAAAGTTATCTTTTCCTAAAATCCTCTTGGCTAGAGGTCACATGTGCTTTGAATTAAATTGTATTTCCTACCTCTCTGCCTTCCTTTTCAATAATTTCGAATGAAGGCACTAAGCACTTGATTCCAAGTTGTACTGGCAGTATAAATAGCCCTGAAGAGGCTACAGACAGCATGGCCATAGCTGCATGAGGGAATTGTAATGCCAGATTTCTGATCTCATCAAGCTCCTCGAAAAGGACTAGAGGTAGGTCTAAATCGAGGGAGACAGACAGCTGTGCCACCTGCTCCACTTTGCTGTAAACTGGGTGGATGAAGCCTGCATTTGTAGGTTTGTAACTGTGTTGGGGCAATTACAGACCTGAACTAATAAATCCCGTACCCCCTTCATCACCTTCAGTTCACTGGATCGCACTCTGGGTTAGTTGTGTCACTGGAAGGGCTGGAACTGCACGGCTGAGTGAGGTGCATTTGGAGCTTGGACAGTCATCGGAAAATATGTCTGTGTTTGTGTAGGCATTTCCCATGTGTCTACCTTGGGATTCATATCTGGATTTTCTAAAATATTCTTATTGTCTCCTATTAATTCTTTGTATTATAGTAGAGCTTAGAGGCCATAGCCAAGACTAGATTCTTGAAACAGTGTGCTTTGCAATTGATGTGAGTGACTTAAAAGGTGGATACAGGGGAACGGGTGCAGAGATAAAAAGAACCTCTCCTGAGGTAACATAATAAACAAGAGAAGAACAAAAGGGGTTTGACCACCAGCTTGGTGCTATAACAAGAACTCCTGGTCTTCCATCAGAAGAATTTGAAGACTCTTATACAACCAGGACCCAGTGTCATTGCATGTGAGTAGACAGTCTATGCCCTGCTGTCTCCTGATGCCATGGGAGCTACCCCGATGTCCAGTGGATCTGTGTATGTGCTGTAATGATTTTCAGAAGTGACATGGTTTTTTATATCAGACAACGATAAGTTTTCTGACTACCATCTTAGAACCAACAGAATAACTTGAGCTACAAGATGTGACTAGATCTTCTTCACGGTTCAAGTCCAGAATTTTGCATCTGTAGTTTAAGAAGACTTTCTTGTTCTGAACATTATTGTGTTTGCTGCTAAGTCCGTGCATTCTCAGACGAAGCCAACCAACACACATACACACATCGTAGCAGTGACACAATGAGCCAAAGCACCATGACATTATACTGTGACAGATGACGAGTTGCATATGGTGTTAGTGCTGACTCAGAACAGACTTGCCAGACTTTGATGAGAGCAGGATTGGGCTTTCAAGGCTAAAAAAGACTTCCAATATGTTGAGATTAATTTTTCAGCTCGACAGTTTCAGACATTGATGGAGATGGCCATGAACATTAAATGGAAAGAGCAATCACATGATGGAGCATCCAAAATTAAAGGAATACCTCTGGTTTGATGGACTAGATATTAGAATATTACACATGTGCCCAGGAAAGGGTTGAAGTTTATGGTCTCCATCACTCGTAATTAAGACAAGAAGGCGTGCTGAATTAATGGGTAAGAATTTTATGATTCTCCTGTAAGAAGCAGTCTAATGAATACAATCAGCTTATGGGCTGTGGGTCTAGAGATGCTATAAAACTTTTAATTTTTTAAAAAGTGTTCTGTTTGATTGACTCAGTATTGATATCTGCCTATGGTGTTGTCTCTTCTCCTGGAGCTGAAAGAAATATGGCTTAGATCTGTGACTCTATGACAGTGAACATCTGCAAGCTCCTCTGTCATTGTCCCTGACAGTGCCTGCACACTGTTCTAGGAAGTCAAGCGGGTTTCAGCTGATGAGCTGATTTACTGCCTGGTTTGTTGCAGTGCCCTAAAACCTGAAGTCTCTACTTCTCTGTGTTCCCCTTGTACCTGTGCTGTGGCCTCCCATGTCTTGGAGTAGATAGAAGACCTTGCTTCAGTAAAAAAATCACTTTTTGAGAAGACTTCTTTTGGAGCTAAGAAATGTTGTATCACTGAAAATAATGTTTTATGTACATAGCTAATGGTAGCTCACAATTTATCACTCGTAGTAGTTCATATGGCATTTAACTTGCATTTGCAAAGTTCCATGTGTTTGTCTATTTTAAAAATATCTAATTTTGTATGTGTAAATATATCTTAGGAACCATATTCTTCCCTGTCATACCTGTGGGTTTTTTTTTTTGACATTTTAACAAGGTCATAATAAGTGATTAATTTGTTCTGAAGTAAAAGAAAGATTAAGAGATTTAGCTGAGTTAACATCTTATTTTACGTAATTTTATTCCTTATCTACTATCTCTTCACCACTTGCTCTTTTTTGCTTGCTATTCTTTATAGTAGAAGCCCTGATTTTACATGAACTGTTTTATTTCTTTGGATTACTCTGAGAGTTTCGTTTGTCTGTTTGCAACTATATTTGAATCTACTTCAAATGTATTCCAGTTACCAGATATGTTTTCCACATTTCTGACTATTCAGACACCAATATATTTCTGTTACATCTGCTCTCAAAGTGTAACCTTTTAGCTCATCTTATAAAATTAATAAAGCATTTTACAGGGAGTGCTATGTTTTGTTATAAATATGTCAAGCATTATTTGCAATTTTTACTTTAATGTCTTACCTGTTAGGTAGTCATCTCATGCATTCCCTTTTTACATTCAACTGAATTGATATGAAAGGATATAATGCAGTGTGAGTACTAAGTGGACTATTTTACATATTTTAGTTCAACTGCATTTAGCATATTATACGTACTACTACAATGGGAACAATAGGTAATATACAGCAGTATCTGTATGCAATTAGGTAAGTAGATTATGCTAATATCCAATTCCTTTCTTCTTAATGACTCAATCTCTTTTGTGATTAAGCTACTATTTCTTTCATTAAAAAATTATGTTCATGTACTTACTTGAGAGTTAATGAAGCCTATATGGCAAACGTAAGCTACAGTAGAAGGATAGTTAAGGTGTAAGAATTTGCCTACCAAAGACAATATTTATGAAAAGTACTTTAAAAAATATGAAATTTATAAGTATGTGTATGTATTAATCAGTGTCTAATAGCTAAATAGGGAAAATTATATTGCTTTGGAGAATACAGGTGCAATGAATACTTAATAAATCTTTCTCTTACCTGTTCTGGAAAGGTTGAAATAATCTATTTTACAGAAGTCTAGATTCTCAGCTGTGCTTTTCCTCTCCATTAATCTGGACCTTCTAAAATCACAGCTCTGTTTTGCGAGTAGTGTTTTTAATCCAATTATTCAGTAATGTTCCATATGCAATGGCAGGTCTTCAGGGAGTAGGTATCAAAGTGCAAGAGAGATATCTTTTATTGTTAAGCCCCTCCTCTCAATAAATCAGGATAAATTGCTATTGCCATAGCAGCCTCTGCTTGCTTTTTAGGGAAGGACAGACTTATTGCACATCCCCAGTCTAGCTAGGCCTGTCATTGTTTCCAGCGGTGAAAGAGGAATACAGGGGCTTAGGGCATGTATATGTGTATTTGCGCTTCCTGTTTCTTCCCTCTTTTTCCCTGCCAGAATCCTTGTTATTGCTGCCCTAATGCTGGACTGGTCTGTGGACCTATGTTGGTCTTGCCCCATCACAGAGCTTGGTTCACCACACTGACCTACATATCGCTTTTTCTTCTGCCTCATGGTTCCCACCTGCACGTGGGATCATTTGAGTTAGTTCCATCAACCTTCTGAGGATGGGAAGAGTTGTATTAATTAATTAATTAAGAGCATTGTATTGGGGTAAGACTTTTGAGGATAGGACAGTTAAATCAGTCTTGCTCTGACAAACTTGTAATATTGCATTCGTGAAATGGCAAGAACATTACCATGAGAAACAATCACAGCTCAAATACTCTAGGGAATGTTTAGTTCTCTGTGATGTGGTGACATTTGGTGTACATATCTGACTTGGAAATTAATAGTAATTTCATTGTAAGTTTGGCTGTAAGCTCTATTCTCTTTTGTTATATGATTTTTTTTAATGTTACCCCTTACAGGCTTGATCAGTTTCTGGCCTTGTTGTGGGATAATGTAGTGGAAGTCTACATGATAAGCAAGAGAATAATATTGTTCTTCACGTTGGTGGATCAAGGACTTGAGCATAGAGTGCACGTGATTTGTCCGTAATGTCACTGGAGGTCTCTGGTAGAATTTGAAACTGTTTCTAAGGCTCCTGGCACTTGCCCGGGGCATATCACACTGTTGGGTGAGGTCATCCCAGCTGAGCAGTTCAGTAGTATTGGAGTCAGAATTTTCAAAGTTTCCTTTGTTGACATTAAATGACTGGCAGATGAGAACATGTGGTAGCCTTGTACTACCTCACAAAATAGAGGAACAATGAGATTGCACAGTATTTTTCAGTCAATTTTCCTGAGGGGAGGGGTATTATTTACTTATTAATAACCATGTATTTTTGTGTACTTTTGGACTTAAGCAGGAGTTGTCTTTGACTGAGAGATGGCTTTTCCTTGGATATATGGAGTTTCCCTCTAGTCAGGCAATTTCTTTTATCCTCAACTGGTCCTGCAGTCACCTTCTCAGAAAAGCAAATGATCTCTTTTTCTCCTGAGCCCAAATGTCCCAAGTCCTCAATTCTATTCCATGTTTGTATTTTTCACAAGCTGGACAAATGGATATGATGAGATCACTGTTATCCTGACATATGATATGTTACCTGGTGCTGTCTATAGTCTGTGGAAAGAAACAGGCAACCATCGAGATTTAATGACTCTTTTGTTGCTGATCAGGAAATAACTGGCAACAAACTAGGTACTTATGACACTTCAAAATTTATAAATAGGCTTGTTTCTCTAAATATTGCTCAAATGCCACTAAAAAATGGCTCTTGCCTTGAGATCTAGACTAATGTCATAAGATCTTCCCTGCTGTGGCATTTGTTTTGGAGTGTTAGGATGTAGCAGTTTTTATAAAACACGATGGTTTAGGCAGTTGCCCTTCCAGTCCATTACTCCTTCCCAGTTTTGCACAGATGTGCAGCACAACTGTTCACTGAGCTTCAAGGTCAGCAGGTTGATGGAACTAATTCAAATGAAAGAAAAAACAAGAAAAGGTAAATTTTATTTTTTTTCTAGATGGGTCAGTGTCTTGTTCACTTGTGCATGGCTGCTCAGCTTGCTGTGCCAAGAGATACTGATGGTTAAAACAGGGAAACATCGAAAACTGCTTAAACAGCATGTAAAAGCATGTGTCGTGTATATAAAACCACCACCAAAGATGTGATGTGGACTCCTTCAGACCTCCACCTCAGTGATTCTGATTGTAAGAGCCCAAACCAGTTTGTAATCAGTCTGTGGGAAGCAACCTTGTAATTTTGTAGGAATAGTATCTGTTCATGCTGAGCTGCAGAAGAGTAGTTTGGCTGCATGACACTAAAACTGCCCTCCCCACATAACAGTGGAAGAATAGAATGTAAGAAGAAATACAGTTTAGTACTGTATTTTGGTTTTATTATCATGTAAACATGTATTTACTGACTAAAATGTGCTTTCTCATAATATTCATACCACAGGTCAGTTGCTTCGTCTGAAAATGTTTCGAGAGGACCATGGGTCTTGGATGACAATGTTCTTCAGTACCATCCTCTTCCTCTTCATTTTTTCTCACATTTATAATCTGTTTCTCATTATGGCAGGGAATATGAGGTAGGTTACAGAGTTTATTTTTGTCTCTTCTGATGTAGAGTGTATTCTACTGGAAGCTTTTCATGTTGTGCTGCTTTACAGAGCTTACTAAAATGTGAACATACTGGTATTCCCTATCTTTTTTTATTCCTCTGCTTTCTGAATTTAGGTAGAATGGTAATTTGATTGCTTAATTTGCCAAGAGCATTAAAGTATCAGTTATAAAAAGTGGGGTCCTAGGCTAATAATAGCAACTATTATGTCAGGGTACTAATGAACATTACATGTTTTTCATTATTATTTAAAATTATAGCTCAACAAATTTGATTGGAAGTTATGGATGAGTAGTTTAGAGGTAAAAACATTACTATTGTGCATACCCAGGAAATTATGAATTAAAGTTAAAATAAATTGAAACATCCAAACTTGAGGAACATCACACTCAAAACACAAACATTAAATTTGTAATATAGTGCTACTTTCATTATGTACAATAATATTTGCTGATCTGCTTTGGTAAAAATATTCTTAAAAATCTATTTTTTTTCCCCATAAAAGTTATGGTTGGCTGAGGGATGAACAGCTATCTTTTTATTATGTCTGGATTTATTTTAAATGGAGCTTTTAATATTAATTTTCTGGCTTAAGAAGACTTGCTTTTTCCTGTTATCTCAAAAGTAACACCACTTTCACCTGTAGCTTTTCAGGAGAAAATCTACATTATTAGTCATCTAATACATACAAAGTGAGTTCATTGGACAAAAATACACGGTCATGTTGTTTATGAAAGGCAAGATAGCATCTGAAGAGTTTCTAGCTGGCAATAAGAAACCCCATGCATATGTATGAGTTGAAGAACAGTGCAAATAATTGAATGACTTGTTCTTAGCAGAATATGAGAGCCATACCAGCAGATTCTGATGAAGAGTTATTTAATGGGTCCTGGTGCGGTGTGTTACAGATCTTAAGTGGGTCAACAAAAATACAGTGTATAAAGTCCTGTTACCGATGCGACATAAAACAAAAGGTGAGCAGGAGGCAGACTGGGTGACACTGAATGAAGTGCAGACCACTTGTGACATGATTGTCACAAGATTGTCACATGAAGACTAAATATATTGATTCAAGCAAGGCAGTTATAGCAGCAGAAGCACCTAGTGTTTTAGGAAATGATCATGGTAATGATGTGGTAAATATGAATAGGGGCCCAATAAAAGGCAGAATAATCATCCCTGAAATGAGGAGGGTGAGAGCATTGCAGGTTTATGGTTTCCTTGTTTACATAATCATACTATGGTATGGCATTATGGTATTGGTATTATGGTAAGATTTGTATTTGTTATTTCTAATGCTCCATAAACTATAACTAGCTGTTAGACAAAGCGTTAACGATTTTGAAACTTGACTCTGGAAATCAGAGTCTGGAAATCTGAGTTCATTTGTCCTTGTCAACGTTCCTGCTCCCCACATCTGTTACAAGCTTCCATTAGCTGCACTGAAGAGATTATGTGGCAATCAGCATCCACGTTCATGGGAAAATGCACAGCCTAGTACTAAAATAGCTGGTGTCAGTCAATCTGCCCTCTTGCTTTCTGCGGGGTGAAGCCTCTCCTTTCCCGGAGCTTTTGCTCCAGCCCTAGATTTGTTGCGATCGTTCTGGGAAGCTGACTACACTGTGCTCGAGGACTCACACTGCCTTTCTGAAGTGGCCTGTAGGCTTGTTACAGCCATTTTAGGTGTCCATTCTAGCAAAAAGGAAGCAAGCGGGGACAGAACAAACAGTTTCAATCTCAAGCTGCAGGATGTATACCATCAGTCAAACAGAGCCCTGGGACCAGTACTCTCAAAGTTGAGGTAGAACAGTGTGTAGTGCTTTTGAAAAGAGGGTTTCTACAGCAAACGTCTTCAAGGCCAACTACTTCATGTTGCCATGATAAAGTGTTTCAAGGGGTGGATTATTTTTTCCTGAGTAAATGTTATCCTTATGAAAGCTATTTGCTTCACGGTTTGTACTTCTGTGCAAAAGAACACCTCTGTTTACACCTTATGCCGCAGTGCCTTATTGCAATGGCTGACACCAGAGAGGCTGACACCAGGGCCAAGGTCAGAGTCTGCCTGTGCGGAGGTTACAGCCTTTGCAGAGACAAGCTGACCTTCGTTGCCTATGGACTCCAATGAAACACAAGCATCCAGAATACACATCTTTCCAATACAAGGGCTACCAAAGCCTTACAATTACTGTCCTCAAGACTGAGTGAAAAAGATTCCTTTTTTTTGCATGTATTTGCTCCTTGCCCTGTCTCTGATTCAGTTTGCCCTGTGTGCTGTAGGAGAGTGATTCTGATGGGTTTCTTTATGTCAGATATATGGTCTCATCAATGAAAATCCCTTTGTGGCTTGGGAGTGGGAGAATCATACATCTTGCATGTGCATGCCAGCGTGGATGGTCACAGCAGAAGCAATATCCTTGTGAGGGCTTGAGAAACCTGTGCCAGGAGTTCTTTAAAGCTCTGTCATGTTACCATCTCTAAGGTATATTTTACAGTTCCCAGATTTCAGTGGTTTTTTTAAAGTATTTTTAAAGACATTTTACGTGTGTCTTAGTGTGGCAAACCTAAGAAGTGTGAATGTACCCCACAAAAAGAGTAGCAGTGGGACTCTAGTTTGCTGGGAAGAGCAAAAGCTGAACAAGTTACTGGTGTTTGAATGTATGTTATACAGCTGTTTGCTGGGTGAAAGTGTGACCTTTTGAACTGAAAATTTTGTGACAGATTGGAATGTCTCTTTTTAAATTTTAAGTCCCTCTTTTTTTCAGTGACGTATCCTTTTAGAGATGTCACAGTTTGTGACACTGACCCACTGTACATTAGGTCATTGCTCTTATAGTCAGAGCTGAACATCTGGTGAGGAAACATGTCTGAAAAGCTGTCGGAGAATGGTCTGCAGCTATTATTTCTTACTGCATCTTATCCCTGAAAACAGTCAGCAGAAGCTGAGCTGGGCATGGGCCAAGCTTGTATAACCATGTGAAGGCCCAGCAGGGTTGAGGCATAGGCTTCAGGAACGAGGTGTTTGGTCTGTCTGGTCCTTCTCTGCAAGAAAGATGTGTAACAGAGAGGATAAATGTGAAAATGATCCAGAGGTAAGAAAGGTTCAGCTGTTATTCAGGTTTAGGTTTAGAGACCTGGGGAGTGTAGCAGGACGACTCAGTCAGAGCAGAGCAGCAGCCATGTAGAGAGCACGCCTGGCCAAGGCCACTGTGAGAATATGTCAGAAAAAACTGTTCCTGCAAAAGTCAAAGTAGCCTTAAGCGGTGCTTAGTGCTCAAACGAGGAGAGAAGATTTGTTCTGGAATAGCTTTAATACTTGGTGAACAGTAAAACCAATTGTAGAGGATCAGAAAAAATATTATCTTGTGTGATGCCAAGGGCTGAACTGTGCAGTGGGAATGAGGCCATTGCATTTCCTCCATAATCCAAAATTTTAAGTTTTGATGTAGCAAGAAGGGCACTGCCGATTACTTCTCAATGTGTGTCTACATTAGCCAGTGATATGGTGCATTGCGAGGGGGTCTCTGAAATGACACAATGTGAGGTACGTTGGCCCAGGCAGCTGCTGTTCTAGCTATGAGTCTTGTGTTTTTGTGCACACAAACCGAAGTACAGTGTCTGTCACACTGCAGCCCATCATGCTTGTGCACAATGATCCATCACACATGTACACAACGGTCCTCTGCACAGAGAGCCCAGTTGGCCTTGGGAAGAGGCTAGCTGCCATCTAAAGTGGCCCTCTGTGTCAAACCTGTCACTGTCACTTTGCCTGCTCCACTCTATTCTTTGCCCTCCCAGGGCTGGAAAAAATCCCTCCTTTTTTTATCTGTCCTACAACAGCTGTGGGAACCTGTTTGGAAGTCTTAATTCATACTCAGCACTATTTCCATTGACACAGACCTGCATATAGTGGATAGAAAGTTTCTTCTATGGTCATAGACAATAAGAAGAAGGTGGCTGCTCTCTTGTACTCAGCTTCTGCTTTGCTGGTTTATCTTCTGCAGAAATGTCTATCAATGACTGTCACTTCATTATAACATTTTCTTTGACCAGTGCTCTGAAGAAGGGAAAACAGTTTGCTTGGAACCTGAAACAGAGCGTTGCCAGTGGCCACCGAGTGAGGCTGAGGGGTGTGATCAGGAGATGTGATGATGAAGAACGGCTGCACTCAGTCACACAGTTAGGGCTACAAATGCACCCGGGGTCCAGGTCTCTGCAGGGTGGCCAGGAGGCCATCTGTCTGTCCAGGGAGGTTACTGTATGCCCCTCTGGGAACATTAGGTGCCACTGGCTGTGCCTGGAGTCTCCCCACCCCGTCCTGGACAGTGTGGTCTTGTTTATACAGTCCTGAGCAGGAGATCATTCTTCGGGTATCTTAATGGTCTTTGGAAAAGTAAATTGGGTCCTTTAAGTGCCTATAATACCTTGCGCTGGACACTAGTAATAACACACCATCAGTTATTGGACAAGGCCAATAACGTTTGCCAAGGCCAAGGTTTCTGTTAGAAGCAAAAAATTCAATAAGCAGGGCTGCTGTTGAACGTTTGCAGCAAACCCAAACCTAGTATGTGTGGAAGAAACTCAGAGCCCAGTGTGCCAAAGTAAAGCCCTCAAAGGATTAAACAAGCAAATTGTTTTGCAGAGGGAAATTCTAGAAAGCTAGGGTCAGCATTGCCACCTAGCTTGAAGACTTCCTTAAAACATCTTAAAAACAGGTTGTGGTGGGTTAGCCCTTGGCTCGGGGCCAAGCCACACACACCCGCTCACACAATTCCTACCCCCACCCCCACCCAATGATAGGGGAGAGAATAAAAGGGTTAAATGGTAAAGAGGACTCGTGGGTTGAGATAAGGACAATTTAATAACTAAACTACACAACCAAACTACAATAATATTAAAAACAATACTATATACAAATATACAAATGAGTGATACACAGTGACACTGCCCCCCCGCCCGATATCCAAAAGCCCAGCCCGCTCCGGGACAGCGA
>NW_010112078.1:0-328 GCF_000699245.1 Pterocles gutturalis
CCGGGAGCCCCGAGAGGAAGCGGGGGAGCATTGGGGGGTCAGGGACAAGCCGGGGGGTTGTGGGGTGCCCAGACCCTGGGGGAGCCCCAGCACTAACCTGGGGACCCCCCCCTATCCTGGGGACCCCCGTGGTTCCCCTGGTAACCCCACGGAGCACCATGACACAGAGACATCAAGTAGTCCTGGGGGTCCGCTGGTACCCCGATACCCCAGGAGGTCCCTGGGAGCCCCAGGACAGTGACTTGGGGGGGTCAAGAGCCCAGGAGCACCCTGGATCCCCAGGGAGCCCCATGACCCAGAGACATCAGGTGGTCCTGGGGGTCCTCTG
>NW_010112078.1:375-4085 GCF_000699245.1 Pterocles gutturalis
CCAGGAGAGTGACTTGGCGGGGGGGTCAAAACCCCAGGAGCACCCCAGACCCATGGGAGAGTGCCTGGGGGAAAAGGGGGTGTGGGGGTGCTGGAGCCAGGCTGCTGACCCGGGGACAGCGGACCCCTGGGTTTGCTGCTCAGTGGCACGGGGAGGAAGTGGGATGGAATTTAAGATGAGTTTAACCTAAAATCACAGATGTCAACGTGCCTCTGTCGTAACAGGCAGCAGGTGCCCAGAACTGAAATTCGTGGTGAGTTTACTGGGTATGGGAAGAGATCCCCTAGGGAGGAGCCGGTCATTTTCCAGGGGCTGTGACATGACAAAAAGCCCGGTCAGAGCGGCTTGTGCAAGCAGTAGCTGGTGATGCTGTCGTCTAATTTATGAGGAGACTTCCCTGAAGTCAGCCCAGAAGCTTGAGCACATAAAGCATGGGATGGGAAGGGATTATTCTTCTAATTCCCAGCCTAGGTTTGTTCATTGCCTGTTCATTTCCATTTGTCCCTGTGTAATAGTCTCCTTGGACACTCTGAGCTCTCCTCCTGGACCCTGTCCTGCCTCGTGACAGCATCAGCTTCCTCCTCATCCTTTTGCTGGGCATCATCCCTTTCTGCTATGTTGATCCTTGAGGCCACGCAAGTATCCTGTAATATCCCCATCCTCCTCTGTCATGACAGTACTCACATCTTTTTTTTTTAATATTTTGGCCATTAATAAAAATTCCAAGGCCAGACCCAAGGTCAGATTCCATCAGTAATTTCCCTCCAGCCCAGTAATTCCCTTTCAACACTCCTGTTACCATCTCCCTGTTTTCTTGAGTTCTCTCTTACAATTCTTCCACTAGTCGATATCTTCTCCAGCCTGAATCACCTGGTCCCAGCGCCACATGATGCTGCTGTGACACAGCTCATGACTTACAGCAAAGCTCGTGACTGAGCTTTGAAATCTTGACCCACAACGTGATGGATTTATCTGTTCTTACTTCACTCAAGCGTACTGTGAACATCAGTCAAAGCCTTCTTTAATGGCTAGTCCTCCTCTCCGTTTTTCATAATCTGCTTATAATTCCTAATATCCTTTTGATATCAGGAACTCACACTCCAGTTAGGTATAAAAATTTCTCTGGCTTCTTTGGGATATAAAGTAATTTTACAGTGTTTTCCCTAAGGAATGGCAAGCCTCTTCCACGTTAGCTTTGAGTTCTCTCAGTTGATTTTGCTGTTGCTCAAAAATTGTTCTTTTGAAAGAAGAACAAACAAACCCTTCTGTTCTCACTCTACGTTAATTTAGCCTTCAACTCCACTTTAAATCTATCGGCTCGTCATCCATCCATCCTTATGAATGACTTTCCTGCAACGCTCTCTCAACTTATAGTTATTTTCCCCTTAGAGGACAAAAAATGAGTTTTAAAGTCAAAGGTGTCAGAGATCTGAGCACAAATCAAACTCACCTCAAATCAAAAAAATCACCACAAATCAAAACTCACAAATGCAGAATCAGATCCACAACATGTTACAGTACCTGTTTTCTCCAGCTCGGATCCCTTAGGCTTGCTTCCTGCTTCCCAAGAAAAGCGTTCCCGTGTTCCCTGGAACTGTTTGGGCTGGTGGATGCTGTAGTTCCTGGAACTGTTTGGGGTGGCGGATGCTGTAGTTCCCTGGAACTGTTTGGGGTGGTGGATGCTGTAGGACACGTCACCCCAGAGCTGGAGCTGAGCTGAAGCTTCCTCCATGTCCACAGGCAGTGCCGCAGGTGGGCACATGCAGCCACCTCTGGGTCACCATGACCAGCAGCAGAGCAGAAGATCCAGATGCAGCGATGTCTGCCTCCTCCTGTGGTGGCAAGAAAAATCACAAGGTTCAGAAAACCCCTGAGCTTCTGTCTGTGCTGAAATCTGAGGGGCATGGCTCTGCCGGGGCCACGGCTTGTGTCCAGCTGAGTGACAGCCTCGACTCTGGGCATAGCGGGTGTGATGGTCAGGGCTCACCACATCTGCTTCTTGCTCTTCGGTCCATGGGCCCTCCAGCGCAGCTCAGGAACCAGACACTTTGGAGGACCCTGCTCTGGAGAGCGTGTTTCCTGCTGTGTGTCAGACAGCCCTGGGGAGAAATCTGGACTACATGCTGAAAACATCACCGTTGGAAGCTATGAACTGGAAAAATAAATAATGGTGGCCTGTCCAAATTGAATCTGTGGAGCTTTAACAATGCTGACCCATGAATTTTGATAAATACACTTCAGCTATTAATAAAGGCACTCAGCTGCTCGACCATTGAAGGAGGTATAAAAGCTTTCTGGCTGAGCAGCTGCAGGGCACATTTTGCTGGGTTGCTTTCCATAAATCCAGAGTTGGGATCCTCCTGGCCATGGGCAAAGGTCTCTGGAGAGCACAGAGCTGGCACAGCCTGCTCCTGGGTCTCTGTCTGGTCCTGGTACAAGGAGTAAAAAAACGATGCTGGCTGGAAAACCCTGTGTTTTAACCATCTCCAGCTGGATCCTCCTTGAGCTGTGTCCACCCAGCTGCTCATTGCCTGCTTGAAGTCACCATGACAGGGGATCTGGAGAGGAAGAGTGTAGTGAAGGACTGTGTCCCAGGAATATGGACCAAAAATCTGCTGTTAGAGCTGCATGCTTTAGTTTTTGACAGAAATGTCAGATGATGCTCCATCACGGCAGGAGACTGGTGGAAGGCTGTTGGATGTCGTCCGTGGAGCTTTGCTATATGCAGCCTTCAGAGTTATTCACAAATGGAAAAATAAGAGGTCAGTCATTCCGGTGTGGATAAAAAAGGTGACACAGACAGGGAAATATGACCTAGAACAGAGGAGGCTGAGCTTAAACTGGCTATTACAGCTCAGGAAAAAGACGCTGGAGTCCTCACTGATGGTTCACCAAAATTGTAGCCTTGACGTGGAGCAAAAAAAAAGCCAGGAAAACGTGTGGTGTCATCAGGAAGGGCTGGGGCTCTCAAACCAAGAAAGAGGACATCCCTTGTCTGCTGTGTGACAGCTTGACTGACCCACAGCTGGGCGGTTCTGGCCTCTGATCTAAGGACATAGTGGACTTGGAGCCCTGGGCAGAGCAACTGAGGTGATTGAGGGGACGGGGCAGTTGCAGTACCAGGAGGTCCTAGGAAGGGTGGGATATTTCCCTGGAGAAGGGGGAGCAGAAAGGGCCAACTCCACAAAATCAGAGACCTGGTGCTCATCATGTTCTGCGTGACCAGAATGAGAGGCTATCAACTAGTCTGGCAGGTTGGGTTAAAATGGATAGAAAGGACTTTATACGGGGCAGCGGGGAGAATGAACTTCTGGAACTTGCTGCCACAGAAGGTTGTGGAAACAAACAGGATCAGCAGGTTAGCAAATTCATGGGCAGCAGGTCAACAGACAGATGCTGAAGGCAACAGGCGGGAATGTCCCTGCTGATGCAGATGCTGGAGGAGCACAATGAGAAATGGCCAGGCTGGTGTGCTGTCCAGGATGGCATCTCCAGTTGCTGAGAACAGCTCTGGGAGAGAGGAGCTAAGGATGTTCCCAGCAGAGCATTTCTTATGTTCTCAGTTTCACCACCTCTAAGCAAATTCAGATCTTATCAGGTCATTGGTGTGTGGCAGAAAGACAGGGGGACCAGCAGGAAGAAGATCTTTGCATTTCTATTTGACTCCTATTGGATTTTTTTCTATTTCACAGAATCATAGAATCACAGAA
>NW_010112079.1:0-7721 GCF_000699245.1 Pterocles gutturalis
TCTCTAACATTCTGTGATTCTGTGGTGGCCAGTACTGCAATCAAATACGTCTAACAACAGTGTAAGCCTACAGCCATAAAGTATTCAGAACCTCAATATTTCCAGCAAGCACGTTAGCAGATGGGAAAGTTACACATTCAATGCACTCCTACCCTAATGAGGCTTAAAGAAGAAAAATTTGACTTGCTTAATCTCAGACACAGGAGGTAGAAAAAGTCTTGAACAAAAATAGCAGGGATATAAATCTGACTTTCAAGGTCCAATGTTTGATTTGCTAGCAACGAAGTAAAACAAAGCAACTAGAGAGCGAAAGAGGAAAAAAAAAAAGGAGTACCAGCTGTCTCTGGTAAGCGAACGAAATCTAGGTCTCCTCAAACACCCTGTGTCCTGCTTAATGTTTCCGAAGTTCAGAGCATGACAACCTCCTTTCTGAAATGGTTTCAGCTGAAAGACTGGCCCAGACATCACATCAAACATTTATCTTTGCTGCTCAAACTTTATCTTTCAAGGAAAGGGGCAGTCATGAAGAGAATCACAAAAACATCTGGACTTGTGAAGGGCAGACCACAGTGTGAACCTCAGACAGTTCAGTCTCACTCCAAGCACATTTGATTTTCATGTCCTCTAGGCTAATAATCTTCTATGGAGCAGTACTTCAAGGCTCCATAGACAGATGATCTTCTGAACACTCAGTTCAGAAAGTTTATGCAGAATAACTTAGAGAGTGTCATTAATCTGAGACGCATAAGGACAGACTTCCAGCCTCCCTGAAAACTGAGATTTGCATGTGGGACAAAGAGTTAATGGGAAAACCAAGGAGAAACAGTGAATTCAAATAAAATGCAAAAGCTGCAACAAAACATTGCCCTTCACATGGCATGATTAACAATTACAAAAGAACAATTCTAAGAAGCTGTTTAATATGCAAATATAAGTCAATGAATACTAGTTTTAAGCAGCATGAAATCTTAACAGGGAGGGCTGTTATTCACAGTTGTTCACTTCTGACTAATAAAGAAAAAGGTGTATGTTATTTTTATGTTTCAAAGTATGTCACTTTAGTCCCTTCTTACCCCAACCTGAAACATCACCTACTAGGAATGGCTGGGCCTGGAGCTGTCACTGTTTCTTTGGGTTCTCTCTGGGCTCTGTCTTTTCCTGGGTCTGCAGCAAGGTGAGATGGGATGGACAGCGGAAGCACAATAGCCACAGATTTTCTCTCTCTCCTTCCTGTTCAACAAGGAAAGCTATCCCTCAGTTGGAAAGACATCATGCATCTTGACATCTTATCACACATATCAGTTCAGACAAGTTAAAGTTTGTAGCGCAGTGAATGCAAAGTACTAAATACAAAAGCAATAAACATAAAGCTCTCTTGGACATTTCTGAGTCTCCCTTCTCATATATGAGTTTCCTTCATATTTCTTCAGTGAAGACATTCAATCTTGTTGCAGTGGAAGGGTTTACAGAAGATCAAAATTTTACTGTCTTACTGCTAACCAATCCAAGCTTGAGTTGCAATACATAAGCAGAACAAAGACCAGTGTTTTTAAAACCGATCCAAACAGTCCGTTGGCTTACATTAGCTTGTCTCCCACCCTTCATATTAACAGTGCTTCAAAAGACATGGAGCAGTTGAACTATTTTTCATAACTAAATTTATCACTCTGTTGGTAGTATCATAGCACAATGTTTATGATTAACTCCATAAATACCCTGCACTGGAAGCTATCCACAGGGTTAACTGTTTTCACATCAGTTAGAAGCCAAAATAGAATATTAGGGAAAAAAAAAATCCAGAGTAGGCAATATTTAAGTTTTACTTCAGGACAAATTCTGGTCTTAGCTATACCAACATCAGTCCAGCATAGCTCCAGTGTAGGTATGCAGACTCAGACATACTCAGCTTTAATCAAAATACTTCCCTGAATCTTCCTCACAGATTTCCTCTCTCAGACCTGTGC
This sequence comes from Pterocles gutturalis, assembly GCF_000699245.1. NCBI lineage: Eukaryota > Metazoa > Chordata > Aves > Pterocliformes > Pteroclidae > Pterocles > Pterocles gutturalis. The sequence continues at coordinate 1,965 of NW_010112079.1, forward strand.
AACTTCCCCCCCCTACTTTTGCAGACTAAAGAAACCATCACCAAATACAGCAAGAGGCAGGCAACAACACACTTCAGTTATGACTGATACTAATTAGTAGAAAGGGGTTAATAGAGCGTCTTTTCCATAAACACACCAACATATCCACTCTGCACTCAGCACCCTAGAGATACTCCCACATCAGATCATGCACCCACAGCAGATCCATTTCCAGATGTAAGTTTCAGAGAAGATGCAGGGAGAGCAGAAAGAATTTGGGGTGTTATAAACAAAGCAAGTTACTACCACTCGCTCGGGGGTTAGTAAATTGGAAACCTGTGTTGAAGCTTTGCCGTTAGTGTCAGGCAGCAGGCTCTCTTTCAAACTGGGCAGGCAGAAGACAGGTGCTATGTTGGAAGGCAGCATGTTCCCCCTATCAACCTAAGAGGAAAGGCCAGTATGCAAGATAAAATACAAAATCTTCACTTGGATTATTTCTTCTTTTCTGCAAGATAGTAAATAACCCCATCTTTTAAGTGTTAAGGGGTTTTAAGTTACAAAAATAATTCTTAGCCTTTCCCTTGCACTTCATAGATCACTATACATACAATGTGAACTAAATTTCATCAAGTATCATGTTCACTGTGGTGTGCCTTGGCTCGTGTATTACACCTAGCCAAATGGATAGCTACTGGCTTCATGAAGTGCCCCCAGCACAAAAGAATTTTTGATTTCTGGTTCAGTTTAATGGAAGGTCATGCTCAGGTTCCAAAGGAAATTCGGTTAGGAAGGATTTGTGCTGGGGTTTGATAATACTGATCAATCTCCACCCAAAAAAAAGTTTCCAGCCCTATCTGTTTACATATAACTCTTACGCCTCCTCCTTCTTGGAAGTATTCCTAATGTCTTTCCCCAAATAACTCAACTGTTTGTTCAGCTGAAAAACTCTTCTAGTAGCATGGAACAGTTTTTCTTCAGCTGGTGGATGACATCATCTTGATGCCTTTCACATGAGAAAAGAAGCACAAACCGCATCACTAACGCATATAACGTGTCCAGGTCATCTGCCTTGCTGGGTAACGGAAGGGGTCCTACGTGTTAACCCTCATGTCACACTAAGACCCTTAATACGGCCACTACACTTATGAAAGGGCCTATATCCCCACTTTGGCTAGATGGTCGATTCCCACAAAAGTCTGACTCAGTCGCCTGCCTCCCAACATGGCTACCATGTCCAAGGAAGTAGAAGCCTTGTCATGAAGTGGGAGATAGAGAAGAAGGCAATGTAGTACCTGAGCCTATTGTACGTCCAACGGAGTCAAAGGAAAGAACCACTGAATCTGTAACACAAGAGTACAAGTTCATTTTCCCCTTTTTCTTAGCACCATTTCTTGCTACAACATTTTCTTCTTATTTTACTTAAATGACTCCTTATGCTCCCTTCTGCCAGGAAGCAGAACAACTTCTTCACCAGCCAGACAAAACACCAGGTATCTAGCAAAGGCAAAATGCTGGACTATGCAATAAATCACAATGTCATTACCCAACGAAGTAGCTACAATTTACTGAAAATAATTTAATTTTATGCCTAATAAGCTTGGTCAACCTTACCAAAACTGAATCATAATATACTTTTGACTGCCTAGACTGAAGAGCTTTTTCTTATCAGATGTATTATCAATATTTTGTCCTCACTTAGGGGACTTGGGTGTTACAATTAGCTCTTCCCTGACACTATTTGCTAAGCCAAGTATTTTGTGCTCCTTGCAGTTCACACCATGTTTCCACATCTTTACTCACACTAGTGGCTCCCCAGCTGAATGCATTTCAATTTATCAATATTCTTCACCTTTGTACTATACGCAGTACACATGCCAAGTATCAAGAAAATATAACCTCTCTATTCAATACCCTTTTATTTTCTCATCTGGGGATCACAATAGTGCTTTTGTGCATGATTGCAAAGACCACTGTTGCTCACCAATTGATGCCCGATACTTTTAGTCACTGTTTCATATGATGGTGCACACTTTGTTTCAACTGTGGTCTACAGTTCCTAGTTTTTATACATGCAACTTGACATCTGGCCACATAGAAACCCCTATTGCTTGTTTTCACTTAGCTCATCCCATGACCCAGACCCCTTTCTTAGTCATTCATTTTCTTCATATACCACTCTTCCAGCCTAGAACCTGTTTGCAAAATACATCAGTAATAATTTAATATTCTTTTCCAAGTGGAGCTCCAATATGGTACCATGCTTAATGGTAGGGTTTTTTCCCAGCTTTATTCTTATTTGAGACAAACCAATACTTATTTTGGTAGTAAGCCTCCTGGTTTGCCATCCGTTTTGCTGCCAGTCCCAAGTGAAGGACAAAGCATACCGAATTCTCCTCCACCACCAGTGGAGCAGAATCAGGTCCAGAACTTAAAGGCAACTTGCCAATGGGCAGAACACAGCAAAGAACAAACCACCACGAGAGGATTAATAATTTTATGGAATTAAAAGCTTTAAACTGACACAGCAACAGCAGAACTGCCTTTCATCTTCAGCTAAATTAATACATTGAATCCCTTAAAGTTTCTCTTTGTAACTTGGGCCTCAGAGGTGATCAACTGATCACACATCCTTTGCTGCACCACAGCAGCTGCATCGGTGCACGCCCCCAGTGCAAGGCAGAAAGCCCCAGCACAATCACATTCAGCGTGCTGAAAAGAGGTTAAGCTCCTGCTGCATCACCTTACATTTGGTCATGCTACAATCGCAGACACTGACAGCTATCACGCTTCAGCTGACAAAAACTTGACATAGGACTGAGCCCTTGGGTTTTCTATACTGTATGTCATCCTCGTGCTTATTTTTCCAACTCTTACAAATTCAATAAGAAAGTGATAATTTTCAAAATAAACATAGTAAAACTGTTCATTTAAGTGGATTTAAAACAATTTTTTAAAAGCAGGTCTGTGCTGTCCCAGATCCAGCACTATGGTAGTAACATTAAAAAAAAAAAAAAAGATAGATATTACTAGACTCAAAACTTATTCCAATAAAAATAGAAATCCATCTGGACTTAACAACTGTATTTCCTCTTTTGGGAATAAAATTCAGACATCTTTATATTATTCTAAATAGCAAGGGGTTTAATTCATTTTAACTGTGTTAAATTCATCTGCCATCAATTAATTCTGAAGTATCTCTGTGGGGCTCTACTTTTAAAAATCTGTTGAGATCTTTATCAACATAAAGTATTGCTTTGTAGTTAATGCCAAATTTAAGTGTTGTTCATTTTCCTGCAATATATTTTGCATTCAAACACTGTGCATGAAACATAAGGACTTATCTAAGAATGGCTGAAAAGCATTGCAAGCACTGAATTAATACCACTATCGCAGCCCACCAAAGTAGTATAATGTTTCATTCCCTTAAGCAAGAACATTACCTTCCTCATATGAACAACAACAACAAAAATTACAAGCAGAGTAAGCATGTGAGCTCCCTTTTCCAATCCAGTCCTCCACGTGACTATTAGTTTCACAGTTTCAGCATCAAATTCACTGTGAGTAACCTGTATTACAGTCAACTCCCCCTCCGCCCTTGCAAGTAATTTCACAAACTGTGGATGTTTATCAAAACACTGCCTTTATATCTGACATTAACACAGGGAGTCCTGCTTCCATGAACATAAGAAGAAAAGTTTGCTTGCTTCTAGCTTCAAATCTCTTCCAGTCATCGCTCAGTTCAAAATCCTCTTGGCTTTCTAGACTTTTGCTTTTGAGGAGACAAAGTGGCTGCTCAGTCTGTGCCCAGTGCCTTCCCCCAAGCCCACTCTATCTTTCAAAGGCAATCTTCAAAGGCTCTATCTTTCAAAATTTAGTAGGACACAATATAGTACATACCCACTTATATGTGCTCTTGCTTTAGGTGCCAAGAAGTGTTTACGACTGAAGGAGTAGTACCTAGGCTTTCAGCTACCCACTTCCATGAAGCAGCTTAAACATTTTTCTCCTGCCTTTTTAACTGAAGAGCAGCCTTTATGCCCAAATCATGAAATCTGACACACAATAACTTGCCAACACGCACAGCTTAAGGCTGCACACACCACAATGCCAGCCTTTTACATCTGTTTTCATGTTAGCTACTATCATTTTTTTTCAGTGGCTACAGCAGTTTAAAAAAAGGGGAAAAAAACCCAAGATACAGCAAAATTCAAATGCAATTCTGGATCTGATCCAATCCATCAGAAGCAGCAAAGACACAGAAACATTCACTTATTTAGAAGGCACACAGTGCCAGAAATAACAACGGCTGAGACCTCACCACCCAGACTGCAAAGTTCCTTTGGGTCACTTTGTGTCAACTCTGGGTCAAAGTTGCATTGGGACCTATGCCGCGAGTCACTGTCCGCTCCCACCCACCATCCAGCTGGAGCATCAAACATCGGACCAGCACATGCATCTGCCCCATCATCCCCCCCAAAACAGTGCTGTGCAGGGCTACCTGAATGTGCTCCACCACAGCCCTTTGAGAGCTGGGAGTGTGACGTGAGACCCCTCTGCCAGGAGAGCTCACCCTACAGAACACACACAAGGATGGCGTTTGGTTCAGGATCCAGGAGCTCCAAGACAGACTGTGCAGAGACTCCGTGCTGCTCTGGGAACTCAAAGTCTGTTCCAACAACACTCCAAACCAGACATGGAGCTGAACTTGCCTTTGAAGGAACACAACTGGATTTGCAGAGTTCTGTCCTGAAGTTAGAAAATCCTGCAAATCTGAGGTGGCTACAATTTTTGCTGCACTTACACCACAGTTACTATGCAGCCCAGCTAAGTTGCCCGGGTATGAGGATTGGTTGTATGTCTACACAAATGTTGCTGACCCCTCATCTCTTCACATGCATGCCCCCCTTTCTATTCCAGTGTCCCCCATCTCAGGTCTACTGCAAATCCTTTCTCCTGTTTGTTTTGTTAACCATGAGCCTTCTCATGGGCTGGATAACTCTGCACCACACTCCTCTCTCCCCAACGCAGGCAAATTAAATTATTTGTCTTGCTGCATATATTGTGCACCTTAGGTCTAGGCATTTCTGAACACCAGATAACTATTTAATTGCTATTCCTTACAGATTGCCGTATCTTTTCCACTACTCTAGTCTCTGAACAAAAAAATAAATTAAGATTTGGCTCTTCATAAAGGAGTGATGATCTTGACCAACAAACTGCAGATTTGTAGGAGACAGACCATGCCAGAAAACATCTTAAGTTTCATACTTCAAGAAAGAGATATGGACACCACAGGATCAACATTTAATAACATGCATGGGTACTACACTCGAGAGATGTGTGGAAACAGCTCTTAAAGCCCAATTGTGTCACACTCCTGAAATGATGTAAGAGCAAATACATGGACCAACTTCCAATGCAAATACTGCCTTTGCTTTGATTTCATCATTGATGAAAATGCAATATGCAAACTGAAAACAAGTAGTGGCAACACAGAATGAGAACAGCAAATATAATCCACATTTAATCAAGAACTGTATATAACCTGTATGTTTACCCATGTGCTGTTTCAGAATTTCATTAAAACTTACGGTAAGTCCCTCTGAGAAACCACTAACTTTTTTGCTTTCTACAGATTCTCCCTGCAAGGATTTGTAGATATTTGTCTCATCCTATTGGAAACCAAAGAAGCTGAACCAACACCTTCTCTTATCCTTTCTTTTTTTAAGTAAAACCAGACTTCAGCAATAAACCAACTTCTTCAGGAAAAAAAAAAAA
>NW_010112080.1:0-8645 GCF_000699245.1 Pterocles gutturalis
TATATATATAAGTATAGTAGTCTCCACCTAGCAATTTAGAAAAGTGAAAAGAGAAAAATCTAAGGCTGGCCAAAAATCTAAGACTTGCTAACAACATTTCCAAACCTAAGATCATGCAAACTTTAGCTCAGTTTGTTAATGCAAGTATCTGAGCCCCATCAGAGTCTAGTTTACAACTTGACATTATATCCAAATGGCCCAATTTCATTTATGTATGAAAATTAAAGCGGTTGAACTTTTTCCATGGGATAACATAAAAGTCTCTCTCTATATACATATGCATATATACAGTCTGTAGAGTTTAATTCAAAGGGATGAAACCATATGAAATTTGGATTTAAGTGATTAACTTATCTTTGAAAATGTCAGTCTTCAGAGAAAACTAAATTTATCATTTTTATAATCTTTGACATGTTTGCTTTTCCAAAGTAACTATTGCTTTCCTGTTTTCAAATGTGAACTGTAAAAATATTTATATAGCTGGGTGGAACAAGTCAGAAACAAAAGGTGGAAGAAATGTAAAGAGATCATCATTACATTTAGCCTGATTGATTTTTTTAACTGAGAGAAATGGGAGAAAATGAAACAAAAATCAATGTCTCTGTGTGGCAGCTTACATAGCAGCAGGCAAATTAACTCCTACCCTTACAAGATCATGCTCTTAATGTATTATGTTTCAGCGGTCTGACAGAGTTATACTTTGCTTTTTACCTTTTGGGAATTACATTAAGACAACCAGCAACTTCAGCAGTGTCATACTGGTACTCTTCTCTGGCATTTGAACCAGACTACTAGTGATCCCACTTAAACAAAAAACCCCAACAAACAATCAAACAACTCTGTGTCCCCACACTCAGAAGAAAAGCATCAGATCAGTGCTTTTGCAGCATCTGAATAGTGATAATTTTCCCAGATTGAGAAAGCAAGCCATCGGTTTCCTATCTAAGGAAGATAAAAATGTGCACATAAAAACATGTTCTAAGCTTAGAACTCGTTTATGTATACCATGCCTTTCTTGGGTACATGTGTACAGTTGAAGACACTGGAGGTGACTTCTGTTGACTTCACTTATCAGTAGATAAAAGTCTACTGAAAGCTCTTCTTCTATGCTTTTTAAAAACTGAAATCTGAGGTTTAATATAATTCGACTGGAGCGCAGCCTTAGCAGGAACATCTCAAGAAGGAGCTTGACCATCCACTGCCTGTGTTTCTCTTAGGTCATGGCAAAAGCAAGGTCAATGCAGCTCAGTTTGCAAGGCAGAGGGTTGTAGTGACTCAGGTTATGCATGATTGCTTATTGAACGGTGATAAATTGATTAGGAGTCCAAGTAGCAAGCTTTTGCCATGAAATTCACCTTTTCACAGGGCTCACTCCCAAATAATATCACTTGCAGAGAGAATTAAGTACGGATGCAAACCTAATTTTTTTAACAGCTTGAATATTTGCATTAACAAACTTGCCTCATAGTTTGGGTCTATATAGTTCAGGTTTTTAGATTGTATCTGAACTTTATATTCTGAAGTCAGGCTGAAAAAAAAAGACTGCAAGTATCTCCTAAGAATGGTTTATTCAGACTTGTTCTTCCTGCCGTGTGAGGTGATGGGAGCTCTAATAGTTTATATGGTAACTTCTGTATGAAAAAGCACATAGTCAAAGGGAAGAAAGCAAATTTCAAAGAGTTGTTTTTGTGTTTCTTTTTTCATTTTACTCTGAAGATGAAAATTGTCCCATATGGCTGAACCACTCACATCTTCCCCCACTAGAAAGCAGATCCTTGTGGAGTGAAAATTGGCTTCAGATCCTGAAGAATGAAATTCAATTTTTATACATATTCAGATCTCAGGTTTTGCATATCTTTGTAGCAGAAATAGTCATTTGACTGAATTTCTCATCAGAAAGTAGAGCTTTAGCATCTCAAAGTCATGAATTTCAAATGTCAACTTTCTCCAAAAAAGCCTCAATGATTCAACAATTCTTATACACAGCTATTACTACCACTAATGAGTTTTAATCACTGAGCCCCCACTAAAGTCTGTATTTTTATTTCTAAAGCCCAATATAAACATATGAAAGAATGAAGTGTGGAATCCGCTTTGAGAAGCAAAATGTAAATAATGCTAAAAAAACCCCACCAAACCAAAACAGTTTCAGACATTATTTTCTTCTCCATAACTCCCAACCACCCAACTGTAGAGTCCAAAATGACTTGGGTCATCCAGATGTAGGACTGTACAGTCTTGTACTGGGACATACAAACAGCCACAGAAATGTACAATGAAACTTGTACAGCTGTAAATATTCAGATTTACCCAGAACAAAACTACATCACTTTAGTTTAATTCCAAAGGTTTAATTTGCAATCATTGTGCATGGACATAGTTGATCACACGCACGTAACCCAATTGTGGTACTCGTGCAAACACTATCTCACAGTACCTCATCCCAACGTCACAGACAGGAAAAGAGAACATGGCACCACACAAAATTCACTGACAAGCACATGGGCTGTAGACAATTTGATACATTCCACAAGAAACCCAAATGATAGATTGCTGATATTTTCCACTTTGTCCTCTCATTACTGGAGATGCTATAGCAGCATAACAATGGAAAAAACCACTACAGAACAACTTGAAGAACAACACAAAACTCTCATTAGGGTCAGATGTGAGAAAGTTAATGCAGTGTCAGCAGATCTGAAGTTTCCTCAGAATCTTCCACAACCCAAGGCAGAGGCAACTGCAGCCACCTTCCCTGACCAGTGAACAAAGCACCTGCACACATACACATCTGGAATTGCTTTTCACCTGTACCATGGGCTGGAGCACACTGCCGGCGAGATGTACCACCACTGTCCGATGGGCACTCTGCACACAGCAGCTCCTGCACAGAAAGCACGTATCTGGAGTGTGCCTGTCTCAGGTAGGGCAAGAGATGGGAAAATGGGGCTGCAGAAAAGGAAAACACCGCTCCCTGCTGTTAAATCTGTACAAGCCCCTGAGCTGTGGCAGAAAATTCTATCAAACCATCTCTTTAACCAACACATTCAGAGCTGGGCTCCAAATGCAACTGTAAGAAACTGTAAGATGATTTTATCTTGTTGCTGAAGTCCAATACAACTGCCGTATTGGGCCAACAGGATATTTTATTGAAGATATCCCACGACAACATTATCAACACTGTAATGTACATTAATGAAAACCACTAAGTGCTAAATTCTAGTTCATAATAATAATAATGGTTTCTAATACTTCCACCTTGACTCAACTCAGATCACAGCATAGCACCTTAGCAGCCATAACTGCAATGTAAGGTAATTCTCAATCTGAATGAGGGGATCTGAACTTGCCAGTCATCCTGCAGGCAGAAGATGAAGAATTTCTTCCTGAAATTGTCTGGACAAGTGGCATTCAAGCTCATTTTTTATAAAGCCATTCACTTAGCAAGCCTCATGTAGCAGATGGAACAGGCAACTAAAGCCACTGAAAGATGACATTCATTTGCTATACATATAATTTTACAAGTGCTTATTAGAAGGCATCTTGAGTTTTCTCCATACTATTTGATTAGCTTCTATACATGGTTATCAGTTGGTATAATCCTGATTCACTCTGTTTCTTAACAGCAGCACCACTATCATAAATCTGATTTTTCATTCTGAATTCTCTTGCTCCTATATGTTTTAATTTTCTTACTTGTTGCTGTTCCTCTGTGCCAGTAAATAATAAATCCTAGCATAAAGGCTCAGATCAATTTGTCTTCTATTACCCAGAAGGGAAATTGCCCTGTTAGGTCTGCTTACATGTGTGCAGTAAATACGCCGCATATAAATAAATCACAGTATAAAACCATATACATCATTTAGTAGTAATAGCTGAACATCTGAATCTCTGATTTTGATTAACAGTGTAATTTACAGTGTAAAAAAAAAACAATAAACAGCTTATCAATAGAGGAAATTTGAAAAAAACCCCAAGTATTGTAAAGCAATTCTCCATTGTGTATATATATAAAAATATACATATTCATATATTTCTATATTTGGAACATATTCATGTATATAGCCATATATATATGATTATATACTTTAAAAAAAAATACTCCCGAATTTATGAACTTCTGGATTAGTAAATATAACTTGTCAAAGCAGCTGGCTCTACCTAAATGCTTCACCTGCTTCTTGTGCTTTACACCTAACTTACAGCAGATCTAAGACTTACTGAGTTTTCATATAAAACAGCTAACTATTTAATTCAAAAGTGCTTATTATGCCCTCAGCATCCAGGTACCTAGAAGGATCAAGAAAAACTACTATTAAAATTACAAACTGGAAAGATGATGTTCATAAAAACAAATCCCACGTGGAAGGGAATGGATCACCTAACCCCTGACAGCCTGCTGAGTTTTTCTATCATGAAATTAAGCAGACTCTGAGAACAGTTTTACAAAGCATTAAGTGGCTTAGAAACTTACTAATGTGAACTAGGTCTGGAGCTGCAGAATCTAATGCCCAAATGAAAATAAGTGTCTAAATAAAGAAAGAGGCATCCAAGCTCCTCTGGAGATCTTAGTGTTAAGAAATGACATTTATGGGTCTCAGGGAAATTCTGGCTCCTAAGGTTTGTTTTAAAAGGAACTTGAAAAGAAAAGCAAAAAAACCCAAAACCAACAAACAAAACAAACAAAAAAAACCCCCAATCCTTGGAAAACTTGAGTTTGATTTTTATTTTAATGCTACACCCTACACGTACCATCAGAGTTCTCTTGCTTCACCATGAGGTTTAGTTTTCTTTTCATATTAAAGCTTCTATAGTTATTATTAAAAAATAAAATTAAATATTTATATCTTCACAGAAATGCAGTGTCAGCAAATCCAGAAACTAGAGGCAAGTCTATTACTAGTCGCTCAGGATTTGCAAGAGAGACAAGGAAACCCATCAGGCCCTGGAGCTCCCAATTTATTAGTAACTGGGAGATGTTGAGACGAAGCAGCTAAAAGTCAAAATAGCTGGAAGCAGAATGAGAGATCGCAGGAGTGTCACAAGTCTTCTTTCAAGTGCTCAATTCTCACCTGCAACTTTAATGACACATTGGGAAACGTGGACAAATGCAAGTAGGTACCATTTCAGGTTTGCTTGCATCGATTCTTAGCAGATCGCTGCTGGGATCTCTTCCCTTTTCCCTCCCTCCTCTTCCTCTGGCAGCTGCACACACACCTCCCTGTGAGCATGCAGGTGTGCTCAGCCAGCTACTGCTCACCACCCCGGCTCCCCACTGCCACTTTGCTTCTCTGAGCCTATATTCCCCACCTCCCTCACCACAGCAGCTATTTCACAGGTGCCCAAGAAAACTCTGGCTCTGACTTATTTAATCAGCTGCCACTACTCCCGCCTCTCATTTTCACAACCATCACCCTAGCTGCTAATGAATTCACCCGTACTCACTTCAAACATATTCAAGGGCAAAGCAATTCATGTTGTCACATAAAAAATTCAAATTGTGCATTGCTATAAACGTACAGAACGAAAAGAGCATATTTTCCCCTGTCCCCCCAAAAGAGCATCCTGGATTACACAATCCCTTTTTTATCTTTCCCATTGTCCACTGAAGACGTGAAGTTTGATTCTTGTTCTGCACTTGATTTCCTCTCCCCCAGGTAGTGGTTCATTTCTTGCATTTCTAAAGATACTTTATTCCTTTTGGCAAATGCCTGGCTGATCTCATTAAATGTCTTATTTTTTGTTTCAGGCAGGACAAAAAACAGGTAGGTAGCTCCCGCAAAGCAGATAGCAGCAAACACCAGGAAGCAGTAAGTCTGTAAACCACTCTGCGAATAGAAGAAAAAAGAAGAAGATAATTAGAAAAGGGACAAAATTCAGAAGAAAAGCAACATCGGGAATGGTTTGAAAGAAAAAATGAGTGGTATGGAGCAATCTTTAACCAAGTACAGTAAGTGCTGGCATTCATTGCAAGTCAGAGTGCTTGGAAGTTCATAAAAATGCATGAATCATTAGTTCTTCCAACACTGCCTGTGGCCCATCCATGGAAGAGCAGGTTCCTGGCAGAGGCGTACAGATCTGCAATCTGGGTGACCCTGGGAGACACGAGACTGAGCTCAGGCACTGTGGGTGCAAGGAGAGCAGGTGGCAGGAGGGTCCTGCGATGTGCACGGCTTAACTGAGCCTTGCGCTGCCACAGTATTTCTGCAAATCCGACAGATGTTGCTCTGAGTTGTTCTTTGTACTGCCCCACGATAGCTAGGTTCAAAAAATGAGGCATGCTTTTGCAACACCGTGCAACTGTACACAACACGTGGGAAACCTGACATAGCCAGGGGCTTCTGCATCACAGTAGTTACAAGCTTTGAGACTTGCAAAATAAACAAGGAAAAAAACCCAAATGGCAGACATGTATTATTTCTAAGGTTACGAGAGTTTACAGCAGGAAAAATTCCATAACATGCACTTCTTTCATGCTAGAGACTAGTGTAAGAATTAACTGAAACCGAAATACAGGCCGTATTTGCATGTTTGGATTTAACTTCACTTCAAAAAAAAAAAAGTATAGACACAAATAAGTTAATTTACAAGCTGATTATAAAGGCTCCAACCAACTAGTAGGAGCTGCACTTCACTGGAACGTAAGTATTTCTTGCCTGGTGATCATTAGATCATTTAATAATTTTCAGTTATGTTAAAATACTACAGTTTTGAAAAAAATGTTTGATAATTGCAATATTGCCAGCGGCGCTTTATTGAACTAGGAAGAGGTTTGGTATCATGGCTCCACTAAAAATGGTGCCAGCCTTTGAGGAAACCTCCCTTCCTCCCCTGTTGATTCACCTCACTCTGTGTCCTGAAACCAAATGTCCAATGAACACGCTGCAGGCTGGTTAAGCTCCCTGCTTTGGGGGCTCAGGGTGTACACAATTCCTAGGACTATTTTTATGTTTCACATGTTCAGTATACATCATATATGGTGTGGAAGAAGAACATGAATTAGTGCGTGGAACAAGACAGAAAAAGAGAAAAAACCTCTTTTCTGCAGCTGCTTCGTAATACCATGGCTGATTGCCAGCCTGCCTAGTCACAGTGTTTTCCATGGATAATTCATTACCTAGTCCAGCCCTTCAACTCCTGTCTGTAACAGGAAAAGCTGGAAAGTACATCCTCTGAAATTTTGACTATGGACTCTTGAAATCATCAATGCTTCTTTTTGTTAAATCCTAGAAGCACGAACTCCTAAGCAACCTGACAATCACAAGCCAAAGAGCACTGCTGATGAGGGGGGAAAATATTCTGGCATGGGAACAGGTATGACTTTCAAGCTTATACAGAGGCAGAAGCAAATGGATTTAGTAGACAGGAAAAAAAACCCAACAAACCACTTCACAGTGCCTCTTAAATCATCCTATCATGTTAAGAATTCAAATTTTGCATCTGGATCTTCTGCATTTGAAATTGTTGTTCAGCTGAATGGTAGAGTTCTTATCTGGAATCGTGGTTTTCCCTTTTTAAAATCTTAATTGAACTAAATCTTCTCTGTGATGAAAGTGAATGATTAATGCCTAGTACGAATAAGCCCAGCAAACAGATGCAACAAGTTACCTGCGTCTCTTGGTGGTGCAGCCATGACTTTGTCTTACCTTTCTTATTCCTGTTCATTTCTTTGCTGTCCATGATCTAAACTAGCATTTATTATCTTATTTGATTCATGTCTCCTTAAACCTTTTCTAAGTGAACTGAACACTCTCATTAGTGAATACTTTATTTGCAATTATTTTACATAATGTATTTACATTTATTGGTAATAAACTTGCTCTCCTTAATTTCTGCAGATCCATTTAGAAGTAGTCCCCAAGGACTTCCAACTGAAGTTCCACAGAGAATAAGCTAAAAATTAAAATTTGTTATAAATCTTACAAAGGATTGAGGGAAGAGACTAAGACTTTGCACTCCTTGTGTTCAAAAAAGCACGATGGTTAATTAGCCCTAATTCCTTGCAAAGAAACATTGCAGGGCAATCAAAACGTGCCCTTTTCTCACCAGGTAGTCTTCACTCATAATATTTCCCTAAGGCTAGTTACTATTTTATACACACAGGAAAAACACTCATAAGCATTTTGTAACTCATTCAGAGTTCAACTCCTGTCACCCAAACCTGCATCTGGCACAGAAGAACACCACGCATGAATTAAATTACTCGTTATAATCATGAAACCTTCTACCTGCACCGCCCAGTGATAAAGGATGTTGGACAGAAGTACAGGATAAAGTGGAAGGAAAATGTTAAATCCCGAATCCTAACTCAACAGAAACCCTTAGTGAGACATGGGTGGGATACAGCTCAGCCTAGATGTTTAATTCATTTTTATCCGTTTCTGATGTATTCTGAATTTCCTGGTGCCAGAGGAAAGATCTAAGAGGTGGAACAATTAATAGATTGGCCACAGCATATCTGATGTGGCCATCAAGGGATCCAGAAGGTAGGATAATGTGCTGGGAAAAGGGTAAACGCTGAATTATTGAATGATGGCTACTACAGAAAAGGTACTGATAGACAGATCTGACAGGAAAATAGATCTGTTTCTTTGTTCCATGAGATTACTATACTTTCTCTTATTTATATAATACTATATTATATT
>NW_010112081.1:0-10163 GCF_000699245.1 Pterocles gutturalis
GGGGAGGCGCCTCCGGCCTCTCGCCTGAGTCTCTGTGAAGAGAGCGGTCGCCGCGGGGTGAGGAGCGGAAGCCTGCACCCAGATGAGCCGCGGAGCCGAGAAAAATGTGAGGAATGAGCACAGCTGGAGGTGCTCAGCATTCACGGGGCCTCAGGCTAATGGAAAGCTGCTGTGTGCTTTCCTGGGGCTCAGGTGAGCTCCAAGTGATCTTATGGTTATCTAGCAATAAAGAAGTTAAACTTGTACCTCAGAGAATATGCGAACAGGAAGATGATACTACACGGTCTGGCCTTCAAGACAATGGGAGCAATTTACCCTTTACCAGGGATTAGCAGAAGTGCTGTCTGTGAGGTGTAAAATATCCCAAAGCATGGGAAAAGTGCTGTCCGTGAGGTGTAAAATATCCCAAAGCATGGGAGCCTTTGGGCATTACCAGTCTTGAGACCTTATAATAATGTGAAGACCACACCTCCAAGTACCTGAGACCTCCCTCAAATTAAGACACCCCACTTATTGAGCATGACTAGTAAAATTAAGAAATACTGTACTCTGAAATCAAAGCAGGGAAAGAACTAACCAATTGTAGTTAAGAAGAGATAAGAACCAACCGATTATAATTAGAGGCACGGGGCAAAGAAGTCACAAATAACATTTCGAACTGTGTAAGTACCTGATATGACTGTAACCAGGTATGCTAGCTTTGTGGATTACCACCTATCATCCATCTCTGCGCAGAAATGCAATAAAGTGGTATTTCAACTCTGCGTGTGGATTGACTTGTTGCACACTGGGTCATGAACTCCAGTTTTGGGACAACATTATCTCAAATGGGAACATCTCTCGGAGCTAAGTTTCTGAAGCTGGCAAGCAAAGAATCAGTGGCAATACCATACTGATACTTAAAGGAAGGTTTGTGGGCAGTCTCTTAGATTATAGATGAACACTTCCAGTGAGCAGGCTTTTTTCTTTCAGGACCTCTGATCTTCTCCGATATTCATCATGACTTTTGAGCAGTTGAAAAGAGCAAGTAGAAAAGACTAGACTTAATCTCTAAGTAAGTGACATAACATGAAGGCTTTTGGTTTGTGGAAAATGTTATAATTTTCTGTTGATGAGAGCCTGCTGCTTAATTTAAGAGAGGAACTGTACTTCTAAGGGTCTGATTGGTTAGGGAGCCTGGGAGCTTACAAGAAATTAAAATGGTGAGAAGGAGCCAATGAGCTTTTGGTAAGTGCAAATGAAAACTGTAAGATTGTAAGATAATCGGGATGGTAAAGAAGACAAGAGCAGAGATCTTTCAGCAGCCTCTATTCTACACCATCAGAAGAGGTCATTTTTTAGCACAGATTTGACCTAGTTTTTATTGCTAAAGCTGGTTGGAAAACTGAAATGTCAAAATCAATTGTTATAATCTATTTTGGAAGGATCAAGTGGACATGAAGCACTTCAAAAATGGCATTACCTGTTTCTGAGTTGATGGCAATCGGAAGCAAATGATCTTGAATGTTTATGGGTCAATGTTCTACCGGATAAGTCAGAAGTTGACAGGGTACTTAGCTGATATCAAATCACACTAGAGAACAGCATGACCTATGCCTTACCCATCTACAACATCTAGGGCAAACACTGCTGTACTGAGGTGAATTTCAATCTGAGTGACATATGCTAGAGGTCTTATACTGGCAGTGTTAAAAATGTACTTGGAATTTCAAAATATTTTACATGTCAATTTCCTAACTCAGAAAGTGTTACATTCAACACAGGAGAATTCTATATGAGACCTCATCTTGACAGATGAAAAGGAACTGATCACAGAACTAACAATTAGTCATAGCTTAGGTATAACTGATAATGATTTGATCACACTTGTTATGTGCAAACAGAATGAAGTCCAAACCAATAATATATATACTTACTGCTTCGAAAGGGCTAGTTTTATAAAGGTGGAAACTTTTATAAGGTAAATCTGTTGGGAGAAAGAATTTAATCTGAAATGGGAGAATGATAATTGGAACCATTTAAGGATGTTAGCCCAGATACCCCTGAAGCCATAATCCCACAACTAAGAAAGACATTTGCTGAAAACCAGTGTGGTTTACAAAGAAAACAACTATGAAACAGAAGAAGGAATGTGGAATCATACATGTATGCTGGAAGCTAGGAATTGTAGAATATTATTATGGGAAGCAACAGGTTATAAGGGAAATATACATATGGTCAACAGAGTTAAAATGAGGAAAATTAAAGTTTTTTTTCAAGTATAGAACATTGAAAATTATCTGAATAGTGAGAAGACCCTATTAAGGGATGAAGATGTCAGCTTTAACCATAATCAGTGACAAACTAGGAATGTTAAAACATATGTATTTCCTCTGTGCATTTGGGAAGATGGCAGCTGATATAGTTATGTTGTATGGTACTGAAGAGTTGTTTTCTATTTCAGTGATAATATAGGAGGATGGTTCAACTTCAGTTACTAAAAGAAAACTGGCATTAGAGAGTTTTAAATGGAACATGTCAAAAAGTTTTATGCACTACCAATGTTCATAGTCAGAAAGTCTTGGTACACTAAGACGTTCACATAAAGAGGATAAAGATAGAATTTTTCTAATACTTTAAAAGAATAAATGCGATAATAGTAGCTATCAATGTGGCATTGGTCACAGGTGAAATATGGAACAGCCAACATAAAACTCAGTTAACAAAGTATTTAAAAGAAGACAGGTAATTTCAATTGACATGGGCTTCAGCTAAAAAATATATATATATCCAGGCAGAAGAATAGAGCTTGGCAAACAGACTTTGTTTTCTTAACAAGGCTGCAGGTTTCACATATTGATGTAATTTAATTAGACTTCAGTAAAGCATCTGACTTATTATTATATGGCTTTTTGGATGAAGCACTTTAATGACAAAATTATTTGTATCCTATACATAAACTTACAAAGAAAACTTCTAAAAACTGAAAAGATAAAATAGCAGATTTAAAACTACTGCTAATATTCTGCTGTGATATCTGAAGTACTTGACAGGCAGTTATTTTACACCATGGCTACGTCTTCCACATTAAGCATATATAATTCATTTGACTTGGAAGAAGAGTAAGAATTTTTTTATGGAAATGTGTTCAAAGGATCCTGCATGCCAAACAATATGTAACTTGGAGAGGACACTCTTTAGCAAAGAATCAAAGGCAGTCTACATCTATATAGTAATATGCAGAGGCAGTAGCCTCTTGGTATTACTGTGGTTAAGGATGAAACCAACTCCTATTACAGTGCTGTGTTTTAGCACCAATATAATTGGTCTAGAGATGTTTGTCTTGCAAGTTCTGCAGGGAAAAAAGCATCTGTTCATAAGAAAAAAAACTTCAATTGCTAATGCTTTTTGTTCCTATCATTGGGGTAGGTCTTCTTCGAGTTCTGTAGGCAATGATAATGTCCAAGGAAGGATAACATTTTATAGCAGGTCAACTTTGCAAAAACTCTTTGTGTGAAAAATTAATTTGTTTGAGCAAAACTTGGTGTTCAGATGTTGGTGTATTCAAAAATGTAATCAAAAGAGGCAAAAAAGTGTAATATATTAATCTTTTTGAGTAGCTGTTACCCTTAGGAAATATGTTTGCACAGCTTTAATGGTTGCATGAAAATGTAATTGCTGATATACTCTCTGCGTTTAAATGCAGCAACGCCAAAAACATACTAGAACATATTTGGATACTTTTTGAATAATGCTCATGAAGCTAGTTTAGAACCTGTGCACTATTACTTTAACTATATTTAAAAAAAAAGTAAATGGCACTCAAGTTGATAAAAGGCAGTGTAATGATTCTTGTAGGTATCAAAATTTCATAGGGCATCCCTCATCTTCAGATTGTCCCTCTGCTTTTTTCAAGACAGTTTTTTGACTCCTGCCTAGGTGTCCATCTTTGGTCCCTGGTAGTTTTGATTTTCCTATTACCTGTTAACCTGTCCACTGCAGAAAACAAAACAGAATTAAAATGTCCCCACTCCTCCACTCTAGAAAAAACAAACTGAGGAGAAGAGGTTTAAGTGTCAAAAATACAAAACCAGGGAACTCGAGGGCAACAACACTGAGCATGCTACCTGGCAGCAATCGGTGTACAAGGATGTACAAAGTACACAGTGAGTACAAAAGCTAGTGCTGGCTGCTGTGGACTGCAGGTGTGGAGACATGACAGGCTGATGGAATAGAAATAATCGCTGAAGTTGCCAGGATTTCCTTAGTCAAACTTCCTCCTCCAATGAGAAGATTCTGCACCTCTTTGAGACCTTGGATAGCATACTAAGCGAGGGACTGATTTGGCACAAGCTTTTAACCATCAGCTGACTCTGGCACTACTACTGTTTTTCATACCAAGTGAAATACACAAAAAATAAGAAAACCAGAGAATTTCTGGAGACAGATCCTGTAAGGTTTTGCAGTCACTAATTCTAACCTCAGTTTTCAGTGTTTCATGTGAACTTTCTTTAAAGACAAATAACAGGAAAGCCGTCATCTCTCAAAATGGGTTATTTTTCTGTAAAATGATTCATCTTTCCTAAGCAACTTTTCCTTATACATGTGAGAGGTAAAGAACATTTCTACCTTTCTGATGTTCCTACATTAGTGAAAAGTGTAACTTGCTGTTCTAAGTAGTTATCATAGGCCGAGTACCACCAGAAATTATTCTCTCTTACACACACATGACACACTTCCCCAGGTACATTATAAAGTTTTTCTTTCACGACAGACCCTTCAAAACCACATTTAAGTACCTTACTCATAATCACTCTGTATGTGATACCCCTTGGGTTTCTTTGGAGATGAGCATGAGAATTTATGGGCCAAACTGCTAGTATGGAGCCCAGTTCTGCCATGTGTTGATCAGCTGCTTCATTAGTAGGTACTGGTACTGCTGCAAAACTTGCTGGCCAGGTGCCAGCATGAAGCTAGCACTTGAAGAAGCAAGCAGGATAAATACAGAGCCCTCACAAACAGGGGTCCTGGTACAGGTAGTAATTAGCCACTTTAAGCAAGTCTTACATTTCATTGCAAGGAAGGCTGTGCTGGGCAAGACCTGGTGCTGCTCTTACTGACAGCAATAAAGTATTACTGAACGTAAAAGTTACTTTTCCTAGAAGAGCCATCTCTTAATTTCAGAGGCAGTTGGAATACACAATTCAACTGGAGGATTTGCCTCTGATTTCTTCTTTATGGCAAATAGATATTTAGATATTAATAAGTAATACCATACTAACTAAAGACCTTCCACAGTTTTTCTAATACGGCACTTGCATCCTGTTTAACCAACTTCAGCAATGTCTCTACATCATGTATCTCCTAACAAAGGAGATTTATTTAGCTTTCTGCGTGAGTGATGAGCTGGAGACAGCAGTGCTGAGGATCAAACAAACTAAATTACTATCAGGCTCTCTAGTCTTGCTATTCATTACAGAAATATTATGCACTGGTATACTAGATCATTTTCAAGTTCCATTGCTGCCATAATAGGCTCAGGAAAGAGTCAAATATTTGAAAGACAATGCAAGTCTCCAAAATCTTTATTTCACAGTTCTTGTTATGTTTCATCTTGCCGTAGATCGCAGCTAGTATTTAGATGGAAGTGTCCCACAGTAGTATTAGAGCAAAAGGATCAGACACCATAAACTTTTGTTTTATCAGGATTTCCATTTCTCTTTGTTTATGTCAGTTCAGACACTGTAATGGGAAACTAAGCAAAACAGGACTGTGTTAACACTATTCTAACGTGCTGGTGAGCATTTTTTTATATAAGTTGTTCCACTCACTTCAAATGAAACCACTCATATGACTAAAAACTTCCTAACATAAGAAGCAACCCTTCCCAGTTTAGCTCCAAACAAATAGGTCTAAGGGCTGATATAGTTAAGAGGAGGAGAAATACAATTATGGTTTACTAAAACAAGCTATGGTTATTTTAGTAAGAATCTAGTCTGAGTTTTTATGAAAGTATGGAATGTGCCTCAGTAGAAATACGTACTAGGGCAGAGGATATGCCACAAAAAAGTGAGAAAAGATTTTTTAAAAAAAATCTTTTACAAAAGTAGCATTTCTTCAGCCATTGAAATAAGGGCTACAATGGGCAAAAAATTCTCCTCTTCAGGTCTTATTTTTCTGCATGCCTAGAAATGTGATTTTTGTGTTGTTAAAAAGAGGGTAGAAACATTCATTTGTAGTCCTGGAAGGTCCAGAGATACTGCACTTCAATTTTATGGCTATTACAAATGATAATCAGATTCATGGTAACCTAATGCATCTCAGAAGTGTCTAAATCAGTATTTCTTTAACCTGAGAGACATGTTCAGGATAAACAAAGAGGCAGCATTGTATGAAGGTTTTATTAGCATTTGCCTGAGATCACGTAATAAACTTATTAATGAATGATGGAGTCACAAATAATACTGCTTTCCAAAACTCATGCTGTTAAGTTTTCTATATCATGCCATTGTAGGTCCTATATTCTACATGTGTTACAGAGAAAACCGCCCCAACATGCACTTTATGTGTTTGCTCCTGCTCCCTCTCCTTACAAAAAACTGAAATTTATCCCATTAATATCTCCTTCTGGTTCTGTGGTAACTTTTACTTATTTCAGGTATTAGTACTCATTGATTTCTAGGTATGCATCAGATAGATTTTCACCTACTGAAACACTGTAACATTATCAACTTCAATGTTTTGCCTTCTTTTGAAAGCTGTCTAGAAAGATTTACGTAAGAAGTTAATCAAACTGCATCACTGACTTGGCTCATCAGTATAACTTTTTTGTCACCATAACAATATCTGTGTGACATCTAGCTTATCATCATGAATTACTGGGGAAAGGATAAACAACCCATTAAGAAATTAAAGGCCCACAAAGGTGCAGTTTGATAAAGGATAAAAAAACCCCACAGGGTACGTATAATAAGATCTCTCTCCCCTGAAGAGTGATTGTTATCTTTCTTTCATGAGCGTCAAAGACCTGGAGCTTCTCAGTGCCTCAGGCAAGTGAGTTTGAAGGTCTCCTTCATGATTGAATGGAAAATAGTAATCAGAATTAGGTTAAGACTGTTTATGCTATAGAGCATTTTTTAAAAAAATATTTTGTGTGTAGAACCAATATTAGTAACTGATAGAACCGTATAAAAGAAGAGCCACTGTCATATTTAGAAAACTTTACTGTGTTTTGTGTATTCAGTGCGTCATTGTCTGTCTGTTCTGGTATATGTTAGGATAAGCTTTGTTTCAAGGGGAACTGAGCTCTAACACATTCATTTGTATAGTCTTCATTCTGTAATAAGTGGAAGCCTGTGTAAGAGAACAGTGACTTACAGATAAAGATGTCTTTACAACCCCAAGAGAAATCAAGTTATTCTTAAGTAAGTTTTCATTTCCTGAGACAAAATATGCAGCCAGTATCCTTACTGCACTGTAGTTAATGATGCCTTTCTTACACTAATAGAAGACAGTAGTATTTACAGTCTTTCGGATTCCTCTGAGTGAATTTCATGATTCTGTACGTGGTATGACTTGTGGTTGAATGAGCATGTAACTAAATCAAAGGAGGCACAATCAAAATGAATGACTTAAGTGATGTAAAATTATCCTGTATAGTTCTTTTCCTTTCCTGATACACTATGCTTAAATTGGTGAAAAAATAATTTAGATCATCAGAAAGATTGCCAGCAAAAGGTGCTCATATTAATTTGCGCTGAAGGATAATTTTTTCCCTAGTAAGTTGGAACTCTGAAGTTTTGCACTTGGTCCCGGAAGATTGTTTATTCTTAACTGCTATTAAACTCTTCTATTATTGTTTTCTAGTTCTGGTCACACCCATTGATTGCTTCTCATCTTAAACACTGACACAGACAAGTAACTATATATTATTTACAGATAACATTTTGTGATGGGGCCTAGCCCTGAGACCTTTGTGCTCTACTGCAGCGTAAATGATAAATAGCAATATGTTAATTATATAGAACAGATGTCTTTTGAGGTCAGGAGATCTGAAATTCTCTTTCTAGTTGACTTCTGGGACACTGTCAGTGACAGCCAGCACTGCCTTTGGCCTGTGCTCTATTGGCTGTGATTTATATAATGCGTTCAGGTGTGAGAGCACACAGAGGAGGCTCACCTACATTTTAAATGCTTACCTACTGAGGTTTAGAACTTAAAGTAGCAGGAGTGAAAAAGGCATGGAAAGGCCATGCCTGTGAAAATAATGTGGTGGTACACAGACCTAGGACAGTGTATCATGCCAGAGAGTTCACATCCTTTGTGCTCCGTAGGCCTGGGGATTAATGGATGTTTTTGCTCCACTATGTAAACTCTTTTGTATTCATAAGGCTAAGAGGTGTGGCTCTTTTTAGGTATAGTAGATGTTTAAATTGCACTTTGGAAACTTTGGGGATGAAAAGAACTTTGTAGGGCATCTGCATCCGCATTAAGTACTTCTAGGTACTTACCTCCAAACTGAATTTAAAATTATGCGTTATGGTAAAAACAATGTATTACATTAATGTAATTTTGTCTTGGTGTCTTTACCAAATTATTTTATGGAAGTTTCTGATACATTAGATTGTTGTTATCAACCAGCCACAAACTGAAATTCTAATAGAGGCCATTTTAAAATTCCCTATCAGTGACATGAATATAGGCTTCAGTTATTAATTGTAGCTGATTAGCCACAAGGCAAACATTTAATTAAACCTTGAGAGGCAATAACATTGCACATAAATTATCCATTTTAGAGCACATAGGTCTTTATATTTCATTAAAAATTGTTTAACCAATAACCACACATCTTAAACTCAACCTGTATTTGCAGAGATTTGAAATCAGAAAATCCCCTAGTGCATTGCTGTTTTTTTCAGACATTTACTTCTTGATGCATTTTGATTTGTATTTACTTACCACTTGTTCATGCTGCTTTCCTGATTACTGAGACTGCCACTCAAACCATGCATTAACAACTGATTAAAAAAGTCCTAGCAAATTATTTACTTTTAAAATTATTTCAAAGTAGTCTGAAAGGTACATTAGGTGCTTATGGGATTCAGAAAAGCAAAAATCAAAACAAATACAATGTTATATTGCTATATATTGAAGGCTTCTGCTTTGAATTATTTTTGTCCCTATGCAGCTGTTTTCTAGTACTGAGATTTTTTTCTTATGAGAATACATGCTTATTGTTTTATACATTTTTCTGAACACTGACATTATATCAAATGCATGTCTGAGTATGAAATTCGGATGCAAGCAGCAAGATGACTGCTTAACAAAATGCTATATGACTATTAATACACAATTTTCCCTAAAAGTCCCCATACTTTCTATGCATTTGAACAGATCGTTATCTGCCTTGAGAAGAAACTTCAAGAAGTGGGAACACCCTCGTGGTGTTCAGCCATAAGCTTTGTGGGCAGGTCATCCTTCTTCAGCATATGTTTTTTGCCCCTACATTTTCTGAATAATGTAGATGGAGGCAAAGACATCTGACAAGTGGGTGAGGAAAAAAAATTACCTGATAAAAAGAAAGATGGTTTTGATAATGTAGTGCAGTGGTTGTTACTTGCATATGATTTTAAGACTTACAGCTCAACCTCAAAGTTAGAAGAATTTGATACTAAATTCTATTTCACTATCCTACGATACTGTATAAGGAACATAGGGAAGTGTGAAATGATGTTTATTTGATTTCAGTGTATTTCTGTTTATGTAAAAAAATACACAAGTATTGAACAGATTTATATGTATCAGCCATTGTAAATATTTTCTGAAAATAAGTCAAAGGCATATGCCTGCCTTCTTCTTTACCTGGATTTTGTCTGTGTAGGCAATAGTCTTAGAGCAGTGATCTTGCCTCTCTGTTTTCAAAGGGACTTATTTTTAGCAGTATTGGGAAAACAGCTTTTACTTAATTGTGGGATGAAAGCACTTCTGAAAATCAGTCTTGTGGGGTACTACCAAAGCTTTGCAAATAATTACTGCTACCACTAAGACATTTAATCCAGACAAGCTACTCTTTCTCATAAAATACATTTTTTAAAGAAATGCTGACCTTTAAGTACACAAACTCCACCAGGGGAGCCAGTATGGGGACTAAACCTCTTAGTTCAGGTGGGCCCTCTAATATCCCA
>NW_010112081.1:10239-12107 GCF_000699245.1 Pterocles gutturalis
TTTTCTTTCTTTCCTCCGCCCCCTCCCCCCCCCCTTTTTTTTTTAAAGAGGGTTTTATTTTAGTTTTGGAAAGCAAAGGAAAAAACAGCTAGAAATCAATTATCAAATAAAAGTAAGCAGACAAAAAAGCCCCCAAACCCAAAAGCTGAAATACAGTAGATTTGTACAACTGTCTGTGAAGTTAAATGTAGGTTACTTCATTCGTGTACAAAGATATTTAGATGGCAAATGGAAACTAGCTGCTGTGAAGCACATCACATTCATATATAATTGAAGTACCCAAGATTAAAATACCGAGGCACTATAGGTGACAACTGATAAAAACAAGAGAAGAAGTATAAAACAGGATACAAAACTCTGGGGAGTATAGAGAATATCTAACAGAGGCTGAAGAACCTACAATAACTGTATCTAAATTACCAGATAATACAAAAATAATAACTGAACTGCTGAAGCCAGAGAATTCAGTGAGTACTGCCAACACACAGAGCTTCTGTTGGAATGATACATTACTGGAATCAGTAACATTTGCCTGATTTTCTTCAACACCATGCAAAGAGAAGGAAGATTTTTGACTTGTTGCAAGACATTCAGAAGAGGAAAGCAGCAGTTCCCCAGCACAAGCCACTGTCCCTGTGTCCCTGGAAGAACAGTTTCACTCATTCTTTATGGATCTGCCTCAAAAGAAAGTGTTTGGTGATTCAAGTGACATTTATTGTGTCTCAATCTGCAGAAATGTCAAAGTGTAACTCAAGATAATACTGGTCCAGTCAAGCCTTATGCTTTTTCTGCTTGCTTATCTAGCGAAAGTAACATCTTTTGGAGAGTGAAATTGAAGACAGCAGCTGGTAATGACAGTTTAGGACCATAAATCCCGAAAAAGACATATTGCTATGGGAATAGTTGAACTTGCATCTATGTGCAGTTGCAGTAGGCTTTGACGTAAATGCCTTTGTCTTGTGGCGGCCACATGGCCAAAGCTGCTGAGTCAAATTCTTTTCTAAATGTGAAACAGAAGTTTGTTTCAGATGGTTTCTTATGAATTGGGTTTTGAGAGAGCACACTGTTTATTGAAAACATGTTCTTAGTATTGATTCTGTCGACAAATTTCACAACACTGTAACTGCAGTACACGTATACATAACATTTTTACACCACTATTTCCTTAGACTCAAATCAGACATATTGTCTACCTTGCTCTATCCTGACTGTCATTTTTCCATAAATATACAGGCTTTCTGAATTTTAAATCTCTCAACCCCAGAAAGAAAAGAGGATTATGCCAGTGGCTCCTTCTCTTGGGACTTGACTGTGAATTCAAAACCTTTATAACAATTCAAAGCCTTTATAACAGTTCGTTACATTTATGTCATAACAACGTCAGTCTTTAGCTGTGTCTTTAATGCTGCCAGATATATGTTCTTACAGGGTGATTAACGATAATTTGTTCGAACAATGTTATTTAAACAGTTTCAGCTAAGCACATAGCATCTCTGTCTTGAAACAAGCTGAAATGAAATTGTAGTTTAGTAACATGACCCAGCTGGGATATGGATTAAGGTAATTTTCGAGATAATAATTTGAGTTTACTGCAAGAAAGATTAGAAATTCAACATTATCTCCTGCTGGATGATACACTGTAATGTCGGCACCCAGCTACCTTTGATCTTGGATTTGTTGAGAGGAATTTCTGGTCTCCAGAACCCAGTATAGAGGACTCAGCCAGGACATGCCTGTGGATCTGCTTATTGAAGGTGAGTAGTAGCTGGTAAAGCCATAGGACAACATCCCCAAAAATGGAGTGTCTTGTTGCTGGGGATAGAATGGAAAGAGCTAGCTAGAGCTGCTCAGTCTGATGGGGGAAAGAG
>NW_010112081.1:12138-14956 GCF_000699245.1 Pterocles gutturalis
TTTGGAACTGACAGTAGCATTGCTAAGCCAAGGCTAACCAAAGAGGCAGAGAAAAATGGTAGAATTGGCTTGGGACAGTGGTATTGAGTAACGAGTTTGGAAATGAACAAAATTCCTCCTATCTGCTTTGCAGAAACAGCCTTTTCTGCCATAACATCTTAAAAAGGTCAGGGTCAAGAATCTTGCATAATGTAGGTTTATAATCACCTACATTGTAATTTTACGATCACCTAATTTTGTAATTTTATTAGCCACCTTCTTGTATACCCTGTAAGCTTTGCATCTGAACTCTCACCAAAGCCTCATGGCAAATCCTTTGGAGTTTAGGCACTGCCTTTCAGTCTCTGTATACAGAAGACTATATAGAGAAACTTAGCATGCAGCTTCTCTGTCGTGCACACTCCTTTGAAAGCTGCGTCCCTGCTACCCAACCAGGGAGGGCTCGTTACAAAGACAAGTTCCCCAAGAGCCTTCAGGAAATTAGTATTTCTTTTCTCAGTTGCAGATTAATTGGCATAGGTTCTTAAAGTATCATATCAGAGAAATGTGATGACTGAAGTGTATGATATGTATGCATTGCAGAGATCCTACACTTGACTATTTTTAGTTTTAGCAATATATATTGAGCTGGACAAAGACATGTGACACACAGATAGTTACCTGGCTTGTTTTCAAGCAGATGTTTCTAAAGAGCTAGTGATTCTCCTTGTGCCTAGTGTTTTCCTTAAAGTACTGGTGTTTCTTTATTCTTCCTTGAACTCATAGCAAAATGGGCCTTATTCCTATAAGAGCAGTCCCTTGTTTTTGCCATCTGTATCTTAGAAAATTTTTCTCAGTATGTTTGTATCATCTCTTGAAAAGGGACAAAATTCTCTATCCATACAGATAGGGAGAAGGCAAGCAGGACTGTAGGGACACCCAGAAACACTGGAAACTTAGCATGCAGCCAGGCATGCCCAGAAAAGCAGATCACACTGCTTATGGCACAGTAATAGCCATGTGGAAATTAGATAAGAATTATGTATTTTGTTCTTCCAAGGAAAGATTTAGTCAAGGTCCATTCATCTCAGATAAGTTATTTATGTACATGAAAACACATCAAGACAGATGTTGAGTACAGGTAGTGGCAAAGGATATCAACATAAAATTGGATGGCTTATAAAATAAAATGAAGCAAAATCCATTGACTAATGAAATTAAATGAAAATCACACCTAAGTTCTTATATAGCCACTGATTGCTTAATGGAACAATTTCAATTTAAACTTTTAAAGTCTTTGCAGAGTATCTGCTTCATTTATAAGTGAGGAAGCTCTAATCAAACCTGCCATTCAGTCTTAAAAGATTCCATTCATTCTGATAGTTTCTTATCAAAAGTCTTCTATTTCTTTTAAAGGGTGGAATAATCTCCCATTATTATAAGGCCAGTAAGCGGCAGAAAAGCAGTGAACTGAGTCTTCAGGAAAATTCACTATTTGTATTTTTGATGCTGTCAGCTGTATGTTCACTAATTGATAAAAATGTGTCATAGGATAAAAAGAGGCATTATACTTTTGTATGATTGCATAGCTGGAGCAGAGGGTAAATATAGCTGATAATTGTATGTATGATTTGAAAGTTAAATTAGCTAACTATTGTTAATTTTCCTGTGCATAAAACCAGTTTTGGGAATGCAAATTATATTTACCTATACAGATCAAGCATTTATCTTCCTTTTTCAAATATTACTACAGGATTTCTGTAGCAATGATTTAAGAAACTATAAGTAACAATAGCAATACTGCAATTTGCAGTAATTACTGTTGAGTACTGTATTTTATAAAGACGACACTTCACGTATTTTGCCCAGTAGAATTCATTTTTTCGTGTTTTAAAATTAATGTGCTAAAAAGTGATCATGTAAAAATTAAAGTGCAATTACAATGATGCAGATAGAAAAACAAGTGTGAAAACCCAGACTTTCATGGCTGTGTTGATATATATAATCTGCATATAGCTGCAATTCAGCAAGATGTTATTATAATAGGGTGAGAAACCCTCATTTTTTTTCTGGAGATGCATCTTATTGCTAAGGCGGAGAGTGGTAGCTACTACTGAGAAAGGTATGCAGGTAAGAAGAATTACCTAGATCTAAACTGCTATATGTAAAACATCAAGTATAGTATTACTGAGTGGTTTTCTTCTTTGATAAGACATCTGGGGTATGATCTGTAATTGGTAATCATCAATCTAATTACTTTTGCCTGGCTCAAAACACATTAGCATGCACAGCTTTCTATGCTTCCCCTCTTACTTTTATTTGCTATTACAAACATGATTGCAATATTAGTTGTGTTGGTAGCAGCCAAGTTACTTCATATGGAGATACATTTTTCAAATGCCATTCTGGGAATAAAACACTGATGCCACTGCATGTTTTTCCTCCCAAGATTAGCTGGAGTTTGTTCAAATTCCAATCCAAAATGAGAAATGGATATTCTGGTTGTGCATTGGACTGGCTCATAATCTTTACAGAATATAAAGCACTCACCTTCTTCAGTGTTTTTGGATTGTTGTACCTGTGATTCACTTTTGAGTGCATGTGACAGGAGTTATCATACCATCATAGTTAAGGTTATGGACTGCAAGTTAGTCCAAGATAATGTCCTCGATGTCTTCATATCTAAGAGATGTGTATGGTGATGAGAGAATTCTTGAAGACACACTGATGGCTTTTCCATACAATTTTTTGTACTTGAAATCATTCTGCATCTTTCCTGCACATATATCCATGATATTTTAGTCCTTATTTTCTTTTCAAGCATTATCATCGAGTGCCT
>NW_010112082.1:0-12412 GCF_000699245.1 Pterocles gutturalis
GCGGGAGCGGGGCTGCTGCCCTGTCACAGCGTCGCAGCACCCTCCTGCCTCTCCGCAGTGGCATTTACCCTTGTGACAAAAAGAAAAAGGCAGCTGCTCAGAGCGGTAGTGCTTGTTTCACTGGTGTGGTTTGGGTAGCTGGTGCGTTTTACCTTGTGGAGAGCACGGCTGTGGATCTGTGCGCTGTCGTGGGTACGGGACTGCGCCTTTGGGAAGGATGACTGTGGGAGAAGGTGACTCCAACCTCAAGCTGTTTTTCCTTCTCAGGTCATGTAGAAGAGCAGATTTAATGTGAAGATGGGACTGTTGGTGTTTATGCGTAACCTGCTGCTAGCCCTCTGCCTCTTTCTGGTACTGGGATTTCTGTACTATTCTGCTTGGAAGTTGCACCTTCTCAGATGGGAGGACTCAAGTAAGTATGAGCACCGTGTAACTGTTTCTGGGCTCCCTAAAATGTGTGTCAAATAGTTGCAATAGTACTGAGGTGTTTCTGATTTAGTGGTATTAGAGGGATGTCATTAAGCCTAATCAAATGCTGGAGCTTTTCGTATACTTAAGGAGTTGAATTTGTGGTTGCCTAATACTCTTTATGGCTTTACTTTTATACTGGGTACAAAAGCAGGTTCATGCTCTGTAAATCTAGTATTAGAGACTTCAGTTCTTAGAATATTCCATGTTAGTTTATGATTTCTAGTTGTCAGAATAAAGAGTTTGTGTGCTGATGCTTTTACTCCCTGAAACTTTCCGTACATTTTGGAATATCTAAGACAAGGGGTTTTTCTCTGGTGGATTTTGATTTTTTTTTTTTTTTGTATAATCATATATGCTGGTTATTTCATCATCTTGCTGTGTCCTTCAGAAATCCTTATCTTCCATTTATCTTCTGTGTTATTATCTGCCAACTATCTGTCATCTGAAAGGATGTCTCTCAACTTTTTTCAGTGCAAAGAGACATCTGACCTCATTGAATACAATCTGACGATTGTACTGTGTGGTAATACCGTAGGAGGCTTTAGCTGCAGTGAGATATAAATTAGGCTGAGGTTTAATTGCTCAGTTACTGCTCTTATTTTTGCTTGTATTCATTGCTTTCTTGCTTACATGTGAGAATTGTTTACTGACAATATAAAACAGGAAAACAATTCCCTCCTCTCCCCCTCCTGCCCAAAACACAAGCCAGCCTCCTTTGCAGCAGTTCCACTGGCTGTTTCAGATGTCTCGCAGCTGACCGTTGCTCCCTGGATCAGCGACTGAGAAACACTGATCCAGAAGGCTTGTTTTGCTGTCCAACAAAAAGCTGTTGGTCAAATTCCATCTTCACTCTGTATTGTGTTTCTGTGCATGCTGCTGGAGATTTCTACTGCAGTGTTATTAAACTAAATACTTTTCTGCCTCTACATGCTCAGTATCTGTTGTTATGTGCTCTAAGAAGTTTTGCATGATGCAGATGCTGACTTGGATATGACATTTGCACTGATGCAGTGATTTTGACAGGAGGACTGTTAAGGTGTCTTGTACTAGAACAGGTATTGGAAGACTGAATTTGTAAAAGGAGATGCATGGTGTCTTTCTGAGCAGGGATTGTTTCTTCAGGTTCGTGCTTCAGAGATAGAGTCAGAAATCTTGATTGTGACCTTTGGAAAACTAGCACTTTTGTGGATGAGGTATAGAAAATCCTTCCTGCATGAAAATAAGTACAGAATGTAGTTAAATGCTGTGTCTGCTACCACATGATGAGCTGTTATGAACTCATACCACGTGCCATCCTTTGCTTCCTTCGTACCACCAGAAATTGTGGGACTACCCAACGCCTGCAAAAAACCCTTCAGGCTACAGATTGTGTGTGAACTTTGTTAAATGTGGAGCAGAAGCCTTGTGTTTATGTGCCATATACTAAGGTGCTGGGTTGGGTTCTAAATTTCTTCAGGTTTCATCTCTGGATTTTGTGCCTTTATTTTTTTGTGCCATTTGCTATTTTATGCCACGTCAGTCACTGGGGAGTTTTGTAGTAACTGTGTCTTGTGATGCAGTGTTGCAAATCTGTATGCAAACATTGTGGATTTCTGTAAACGGAAGACTTTTATCTGGAAAGATGACTTTAAGTTGCAGCCTCCTTAGAGTAATTTCTGTTGAGTGTATTGGCTGCTTTAGGGTACCCAGGATGTTCTGCCAGGAGCCCTGTGAGGTGATGTCACAGACTTTTTCTTCTGTGTGCATCTCCTTTTTTCTAATCTTGTGTGTAAAATGTATTCTTCATTTATTCTTGGAAGTTGCAGTGCTTGCATTAAGCTTCTTCGATGTGTACAAAGCAATGATGCTAGATTTAAGGTTTAGCTTATTGATCTTTATTGGTTGCCACAATTGATATAGGCTGTACCATTGTTCCTTTTCTTCTAGACACTTTTATGGATGATGTCTTCAATATCAGGTGAAGCTCCTTGAAATATTAGTGTCAACAGCAGTCTAGTGTAAGAGGGCAAAATTTTATGTGATTACTTTTGAAAACAGTTAAGATGTTACCAGTTTTCGGTTATTCCTTAGAGTTTTGTATGTATCAAAAAATGTTTTCTTTGTCATGTAATATTACCCATGAGGAACTTATGCAGATTTAAAATAGAAATTTAATGCCTGTATTGGGAAACTTGATATGAAGAGTTAATGATAGGCTTCTATAAATAAGCATTTGGAAGTTAACAAATGACAGAATTGAAGTTGCTCATTTAACCATGATAAGGCTTCCCTGAGCATGTGTAATATGATACAGTGTATAATGGTGCGATTATACTTTCTATTTTCTGAAGAGGAGCCTTGCTTAGTTCAGTGAGTAAGACAGGTGGTGCTTGATAGCTGTTTGTGGTTTTATTTCCTGAATTACAATTCAGTGTGTGACCTTGTAAATTTCCTTAAGATTGATATGATAATGCTGGTGTCCCCATAGGCAAAACTATGTTAGATGTGTTCATTTTAGGGTCCTTAATAATCTGAGAATATTGATTTTTATGTGTCAGTTATATTCTTATTAAATTGTTTTCTCTTTTCTTGTGACTAGTGTCTTTATTCTGTGTAATAGTGACTCACTAGCTTCAGTAGTCACATTCATCTTTTCTCTGTTCTGTTCTTTATGCTAGGGAAGGCATGAAACTAAGGTGATCCTGACATCTGACACCCTTGCAATCTCTTCAGAGACTGGTTTTAGTAAACCTGCCACCTGTATTTAATATCAAACACAAATTTGCCAGAGTATGGTGAAAAATAACTTGGTCTGCTTACTTGCTGCTTGTGCGGTTTGTTCACGTGATATTTTAGAGAATGGCTGTGTATGGTGTTGTTAAGGTTGAATTTGAATGGTAACTCTAAGGAATCTCATCAATGTTTGTATTTCGCTGATAAAGTAAATGAATAGTTAAAGTAATTCATTTTTTTTGTACTTCTGACACCTCGAAGAAAGAAGGCTAAACTTATGATTAGACTGAAAGATACACATCAACTGAAAGATACACATCAATGTTTCTCTTACCATCTCCACTTAACTTTAAATCTCTCCTCCTTGAGCGATGCGATGCTGTAGTGAGTTCTGAGAGATTGTTCTCCTAACCGTGTGACTGTACCTTGCCAAAATACAAAGGAGAGTAGGAAAGAGTTCTCTAAGGCTTATCTTTCCTATGACAAGAATAGATTGAATTCAGCTAATGTGAACTAATTAAGGTTGAATTAAGTTCAACTGCTTCTTCCATTCAAGACAAACCTCTAGTGACTGCTACCCCTCTCATCCTTTTTAGTGAATATCATGGATGGCTCCTCTTCCCTGAGCCTTGTTTCATGTCGGTGGCAATATATTGCTAGTTCTCAGAGCAGTGGCAAAGTGCAAAACAATGGTGGTAACTCTGTGTGAGTACAGGAGGGCCTTTGAGTTCTGGTGGTTGTTGGGAGTATATGAGCAGTGTTTAGGACAGAAGTAAGCCTTCCTTTTTCTTTTTCCTTTCCTTATTTCTATAACACAGCTTCAGTCTCTGACAATAGTGGTAAGAGAGGTACGCTGTCCTTGCACGTTCTTCTCAGACAGGCAATGATGACAGGTGCTGCAGCCTTCTGATTAAGAGTGTTGAGTTGCATGGAGGTGTGCTAAGCATGTAGAACTGATAACGTGATGTGCGAGACAAACAAGGAAATAACAAGTTTGGTATCAGGTTTAGCTGCCCTGTACATTCTAGAAAGACTTTGCAGCAGCAGGTAATCATAACTGTTCATTGTGTTTCTGGGCACTGAGTTGTCAGGGAATTCTTACATAGTAATGGTAGTGATAGGAGCAGGTTTTGAAGGTCTGAGGCATGCACTGCAGCTTCTTTCCCTGTCCTGTCCCTTCAGCCTTCCCTGGTGCATATGGCTCTGAGGAGGAAGGAAGATGTTATCTGTACAAGTGTGAAGAAGACAGCATATGGGAAGGTGCCCCGTTATCTTTGAAAAGTATGATGGGAGATGGAGTCATGCTGACAGTGCTTCTTAAATTTGTTTTGTCAGCTTGGAGGAATGCATTTTTACCCATAACTGAAGGACAGAATATAGTCGTGTTAAAACTTAATACTGATGTTTGTTACTTAACCTGGTGTGTGTATAGCTGATTTTGCAACTTACAAATTAATGTGTTGTAAGGAAGGAATGATTCCATTAAAAATGTCCTGACTATGGAAGTATTGGACTCATTCCTCCAAGGCAACTTTTTTTTTCTTTTTTTCTTTTTTTTTTTTTTTTTTCTCTGAAAGTATTGAAACATATGTGGGGCAAGGACAGGGTGATGCTGTTTTCTTGTTCTCTGTTGTATTTCTATCTACATTAGCTTTGAATTAATTTAAAGAAATATGTACTCTACTTAAGGTACTTTTGCCAAAAACTAAGTTAATACAATTTGTAGCTATAGATTTTGAGCTTTTAAGTTTGAATGTGGCTTTTGAAACAGGTATGTGCTGTTGATGTCTCCATAAAGAAATCAAGTCAGTAGGCTGTCATCTGTTGCTCTGTGTTATTTTCAACTCTAATTCTGGAAAGGCAGCCAAAGAGATAAAGCTTTGGGAAAAGATTTTCTGAAGGTATTTCAGGACCCTTATCCTTTTTATTATTTTTCTTTTTTTTAATGTCTGTTTCCATGGGAACTGAGGAGACATAAACAGGCAAATCTGACTCACTTCTGGTTGCAGGTTTTTGGTCTGCTTGCATTTCCATGGAAACCAATCTCACAGCAAAAAAAAAAAAAAGCTAAATTAATAAAAAGCAATCACACCTCTATCTTTAATGTAAATACTGATTTCTCTTTTTCAAGGTGAACTGGTATTTTTGTAATTTCTTGTATTGGCGACTGAAAATGTACTGAAGAAATGTATCTTTTTACAAGGGTTTGCATGCTCCATCTCATGTGGCTGAAGCCTCATGGTATGCGTGGTGGTATGTAGTGTGGCAGCTGTTGTATCTTGAGTTACCGCGTGTGTCATTTGTTCTATGGTAAGGGAGTGAATTGTGTGTACGCTGGTATCTGACTTGTTTCCATTCTGTTGCTTAATGACAAACCAATGAAAAGACATTCAGTCACTGTGTGAGCAACTAGGCCACGGAGATAAACGTGTCCCCGTGGTGGAGAGGCTTTGTGTTCAGGCCATCATCTCTGGGAGTTACTGTGCTGCTTGCCTTTGCCAGCAGAAGGACATGCAGGAGTGCTCCTATAAAAAACAGCACCTTGGGGCCAGCTCAACTTGGCATTGAGAGCATAGGTCTCTGATGAAAGTGTTTTGAGCTAAGCTGGCTGAATTTATGGTTAGGTGGATGAGGGAGCATATACTTTTTTACTGTAGAATTACAAAGCACTTATGCACCTGTTGGGAGGAGTGGCAAGCAAATGGTGATGGTAACCATTTCAGTTGCTCTGTATCTAACTGTGGCCTTACCTTAGTGGGGGCCTGTGTGTATGTGTTCTTTATGGCAGACTTTATTGCTGGTGCTGCTGCTCCCCAGGCTGGAAAGCCTCAGAGACTTTAACCTTGTGGGCATTAACTTCTTTAAAAAAACTGGTTTGGATGGTATTATGCAGCAGTAAGTTTGCTGAAACAGATGCTTTTTTGCTTTGCAGAAAGAGACTGTGAATAGCAATGAGATGGATTATTTGTGAGTTCACTAACGTTTGAGTTATTAGTAACTTCAAGGGTTGTTTAATGTACTCAGCTGTTTTGTAGTCTGTGTTAGTGCTGTACTTATTGCACCAAAATTGAGAACAAATGTTTTTATAACATGGATCCAGCTTTAGATTCAAGGAACCTCTTTGCTACTTTTGAGATGCTTTAGGGATTTGAGGCTCACAATGATAGTTTTTGAAATAACTGTTCCAAGTAGGAGCTAATGTTATTGGGGCAGCAGCAAACATTAGAAGCAAAGATGAAAAATAGGAGTTAAAACAACAGTTGTCTGGAAAAGTAGCTTAACTTTTCTAAGAATTCTCCTATTGGGCTGAAGTGTTCACTTGTGTTCAACTTGAAAGTGAAACTTTTTATATACTAACTGTGGTGGATGATTCTCTTGTCTGTGCAGAACATAGAAAAATGGCTTTAGTGCCCAGAAATTGTTACCACTGTTGAAGTTACTTTGTGTTCCCTGGTAACCTGCCAGAATAACTGGTAACCTGCCATGGCTAATTTAAACTTCTGCAGCTGGGGACATTCAGTTGCAGTTCATCCACAGCTGTTATTGTGCCAGCTACTTTTCTCTTGTCTGGAGTCAGATGTGCACGTTCCTGATGCCTCTTGGTCTGACTGATGCAATGGCACAGAGCTGCCTGCCCTTTCCACCAGAGCCAGCTGCCTGTCTGCCACCAGGACAGAAGAGACTGTCTACTCAGCAAATGTGAAATGGAACTTTTAAGGTCTATGAAAGAGTTAAAAACAAACAAACAAAAAATTCAAAGGCGCTTCTCTGTCTTTAAGAAGGTAGCACTTCAGGAGGTAGGACAAAGAAGTAGGGAATGGAAGTGCTTCATCTTTTTCTGACCTGTTACTGTGTATTTAGTGAAATACCCAACGTTACTTTACAACCTTGCTGTTCTAGGAACCCTGCTGTCTCTCCAGGAATTTCTAGTGCTGCTGTAACGTTAACAGCACTGGACAAAACTCTGCTGGGGCAATGAGAAATGATGAATGACAGAGCCGCTGAGGGAGGGAGCAAGCAAAAGGTTGCATCGTCCTTGGGATTTCTCCAGAGGAGGAAAACTCCCTGAACGCTCTTCAGGCTTCAGGAACCTATAGGGGCAGGTTTAGTGAAGGGCATTAAGAGCACAGCACCCTAAGCACTTTGTGGATCAGGGAGTGGCTGTGATGCTGTATGTGTACTTATCTTCATTACATCTTCATTTTATCTTTTTCAGCCCTGGGTTATTGTTGCAGTTCTGAGCTAATGACTTTTTATCAAGATAGAAAGGCAAGGTACAAGAATACTTTCTCATCCCCCTACACACAGCTGGACCTTAGTTTTGCATCCTAAAGTAGTAAAGTGCTCTTGCTTCTTTTGACAACAGCAGTTTTATTGCTGTTTGAGTCCCTGTTCAAGCCTTTATATTTCCCCCTCTCTCCATTTCTGTGGCTAGCTGATTGATGCAATTGAGGAACTTGCCCAGTTTAAAACAGAGCGTGATTTGATTTGTTTCGCTCAGTTGACCTTAACCTGATTTTGTGTTTCATGTGCTTCACTTACTCAACTCTTGTGCATTTTCTCCCTGTCTCCCCCAAGTTTGGAAAGGGTGTATTCCTGTGACTTTTGATAGGCAGATTGGATATTGTTTGTAAGGGGCAGCACTCAGTGTCTTACATGCAGCTGAAGCTGAATGCTCTGATACAGTTTTTCAGAGGTCAAAGTCAGCACCTTTCCATATTCTGGAAGGTACAGTGCAGTGGAAGCACTTTGCCTCTCTTAGCAATTGCTCTGCGGCTGAGTGCTTTCCGAGGTGAAAGGACTTATTCATCTCAGCTGACTGTGAACCCCTGAGCAATGAGTTCAGCTGGAAACAATACCTCCCTGTGAGGACTGCCTCATCTGCCTTGGTGAGTGATTCTCTGCCTTCCCTCTGTGTCACTGTACATCCCCTTGGTGCACAAAGTGCACACCTCTAACCTGTAACCATTGCAGCAGTAGCTATTGTGCCTTAAAATGTCACCAGCCCTAACAGAGGCCCCACCCTACCACTTGTTTGATACGTCCACATGGACTTTCTCCATCAGATTTAATACAGGCAGGCTGGCTTTGGGCACCTTTCACACCCGTTTCAATTCTGCTTCACGTCAGTTCTGCTGACATTGTTGGGGCAATAACTTTTGGCACAAAGAAGGTAATATGTGATTTGTCTGGAGTTGGACAGCTGGCACTGCTGTCATCTTCTGACCTTGGCCATAGCACTGATTCTCACCGTGTCTGTCACACTTTGGGATGTTTTGATGAGGAGATTTTTGCTAGATTGTCGTCTTCTGCCAACCTTTTTGGTGCTCTTGTCACTATGACATCTAATTTTTTCTCACTGCAGTCTGGGTTTACATCGCAGTGTTAGGCTGAGGCAATAAAACAGCCAAGCCTGGGTATGACTTGCAAGGACAAGTACAATTGGGTCATGAAGTGCAGGTCCGTATGAATTATGTATCTCTTCTGCACTTCGGAAGGAATGTCATTGTGCACCCAGGCAGTGAGCAAAAAGTAATTTGTACGATGTGTGCATATCCTGAATAGATGTTTGAACCTGAGATGGCTGACTTTGAGTGGTTAATCCTTCATGGCACCACATGATTATGTTGCTCTTGTAATGCCTTGCTTTCTTGAGGAAGTAATAGCGTG
This sequence comes from Pterocles gutturalis, assembly GCF_000699245.1. NCBI lineage: Eukaryota > Metazoa > Chordata > Aves > Pterocliformes > Pteroclidae > Pterocles > Pterocles gutturalis. The sequence goes on from NW_010112082.1 coordinate 8,854, forward strand.
TGAGGATAGTGCCAAAATTCTAGTTGGGTACAGAAGCTACAGGATGTTTCTTAACCAGGTCTTGGTATTTTGAATAGCCAAATGCCTAGACAATCCAACATACATATATATATATATATGTGTATATATATATATAGCTGAGGGCCAGAATTTAGCATTTCTTGCTCTGTTCCAAAAAAGAAAAATCAGAATGTGTTAAAATTAGCTATTTCAATTTTTAAGAGCTTATAAACTTACATGTTGCTTGTCTTTAACTTTTCAGATGATGCTATGATCCCTCCTACTTTCATTCAGTCCCTGTTACAGCATGCCATTTTTTTGCAGCTGTTATTCTGTGGGTTTCAGTATTAGGGATGCTGATCAAACAGAAGGTTCATCTGAGCTGCAACAATGCAGTAAAAATGCCCCTTAATAGCTCCTGGAACAAAAAGAGTTAACACAGTATAACTACAGAAAAGTTTATCTGGTATCTTTTCTAGCTACAGTGAACGTGCATGTTCTGAGGAATATCTTTGTTCAAAACATTATGCACAGATGCATGTATGCTTTAAAAGAAGTAGTGAAAATGAGATGGCACAGAAATCAATAAAAGTTGAGTTTTCCCAGCAGGTAAGTAGCTGATGGCTTCCTACATACGAAGGCTTACTCTAAATAAATATTGACCAAGTTAATAATTCATAAGTGCAGTTGCATCTTATTGTCTTTGTCAGAAATTTATCAGTCTCAGAATACCTTTCATACTGTATAAGTATTGCTTTTCTTTCAGCTGTGGTTGTGTCCAGAGACCCTAATAAAAAAAATTTACTGGGACACATTTGTTAGGATGAAGGGTGATAACTTAAATATTGACTCAGGAAGGCTGAGGAAGCTGAGGCACAGGAAAGTGAAATTATTCTATGTCACATAGCAGCTCAAGGCCAGAGCTATGAATAGAATAAAGGTCTCGGGGTTCTTGATCTGGTGTCCAAATGAGGCTCGCTCTCCTGCTATTACGTATTCTACATCTGTATACTTCAGGAGAGCAGTAATGTGCTGAGTTGCTTGCTTTGGGCAGAGATTGTCTGCTGATATTTGTGAAAACACAGCAGTATTTCCAAGTACTGTACTGATAATAACAAAACTGGTGATGATCTGCGTGGGCAGTGCTGGTGGCTTGATGATTAGGGTCTGATGTGGCTACTGTAAATTGCTGCTGGAAGTTGCCTCAGATGCATTTGTGGAAGTGCCTTAAGAACAAAGTGTACAACCTGAACAGTTGTGAATGCAGTTGGGGTTTTTCAACCTTCAGATTCACCACATCAGAGCCACCATACTTCATGCTTTCCAGCTGCATTAATACTGCAGCTGCCTTTTTCTTTTTAAAGGTAGTTTTTTTTTGTTTTTTTTTTTTATAGTGGAAAAGTTTAATTTTGCTCTCCATACTCAAACACAGAACTCTTTTCTTCTATTTAAACTTTTTAAAAAGTTATGTTCAGGCACAGACTAAGCTCTTAGAATTTCTGCTCAAAGGATGAAAAGCTGAGTTTTTGAAAAGAGGGAAATAATGGAACAGTTCAGGCAGTTTTGACCGTAGCAATTGCTAGTGCTCAAGGTATAATTATAAATCTAATTACTGTGAATTTAGCTGCTAAGACTTTTCTGCCTTTTGAGACTTGCCCTACACAATTCTATCAGGTTCCAAATAGAGCATAGGTGGTTCTCCATTATACTGCTGGGAAATTAGTAATGCTGCTTTTTTCTGTTAGCAGTGTTGCTGTAATCTCTGTTTAGAAGTGCCTTATCTGAACATTGGAAAGTCTTGTATTATTTTAAAATATGATTCATTATAACATTAATTTCTATATATTTGAGTTCAGAGCTTTTGCGTTTGGGTCCAGTACTTCATTAGAAGCAGACGCCTGAGTTAATACAATGTAAAGACTGCAAATTGAATTTGAGTGAAAAAAATGTGTTAATTCTGATTGAATTTTCTAAATTTGCCTCATATTTAAGGATGCTTCAGAAGTAGTTTGAATGTTTCTAAACTTTTGAAATATGTTTGCACATTGAAAAATAGGCCTTATTTGCATTACAAAAATTTCAAAGCTTCAGTACTGTATAATGATATATTACTTGTGCTTGCTGCATATTTTGTTTCCCACAAAGTTAGTTTTATAATTACAGAATATTATATTATTTGAGAAATAGTGTGTGCTGCTATGCATAGAGACCATGCCGTTTTATAAAGCGACTGCCTTTAGGCTGGTGTTTCCTGACCTGTGAAGGCTTTAAGTTTCTTTAGTTACTAAATTTTTTTTTTTAAAGAAGAATTAAAAATAGCTCATAAACTAGGGCTAAGTACTCTATCATGTACTCTCCTGTGCAAATTACACTTACTGCTTCAAAGGATGGATGGATGGATGAAGGACTAGAGAAATCTGCTGTTGTCCAGTGATTTGCAGCTTTGGTGCAGATGCAGAATTCCTTCTTATGATTAACTGTACGTATGGCTTCAGAAAAAGGTACTTGAGAAGTGAGAGGAACCATTAGGTGAAGAACAAAAAACTTGTGTAGGTCACTCATTTCTGGCAAACTTTATAATTGTAGCATAAAAAAGAACGAAGATAAGAAATTTTTCTGCAGACTTGAATGTAATTTCAGGAAGTTAGGGCTACTTGGATTTTATTTAAGGCTTAACAGTGTAGCCTGAAGGTTTTAGAAAAAAACCCCTTGGCTGTTGTGTAGTAATTGCTGGTTTTGACACAATGCTGCGCTGGTGTAAGTATACCTTGCTCAGCAGCCATGTATTTGTTTGTGCCTTTGCAGGAATGGAATTACCCCCTAAGGAGCTTTCCTTGTCCCTGTTCAGTGTTAGCTAATCTTGTGATGGCTTCTTTCTTCAAGGACCTGTTCATAAAAATGTTTGAGATATCTGTATGATTAATTTTGATTTTTTTCCACTGTGTGGAAGAGCTGGACAAAACCTGCTTGTGTTGTGGACCAGCTGGATTTGAAGAGTTGTTCACACTTGTGTGGAAGTGCTTAGTAGACGTGTGATATTTTCTGTCAAATCTCTGTCCCTGAGAACTCTACATAATGTACCTGATGCATTCTTATTTTTATTGTTTTATGCTTGTCTGTTTCTATAAGTAATGATTTTTTTAAAAAAGCACATTGTGTCTCTTGCTTGAAGAAGTGAAAGTTGCATGGGATGCTGTGGTCTTTTTTTTTTTTTTCCTGAGGAATTAAGTTTTTTGCTTGGTTCTCTGATTTTTTTGTTTGTTTGTTTTTTTGTTAAATGCTTTAGCATGATTGGGTGGGTAGTGTGAAATGAATTCTGGACTTGCTGTACTGGAAAAGTTTCTGCAGAGCCCACGGCTGAGCAGCCTCTGCTTCTCTGGCTTGCGGTCAGACACGCTGGAAAACTTGTTTGTATAGTGAATCGCACCAGGAAACCGATACAGTTTGAAAATACAGAGGCCTTCTCTTCCCTCTCCCTCCGTCTCTTTAGGAAATGTTGTTTCTAACCCACACCAGGCAGGCCGACCTGCTCAAACCAGTGTTTTTGCTCCAATATTCT
>NW_010112083.1:0-345 GCF_000699245.1 Pterocles gutturalis
GAGCCAAGGGCTAACCCACCACACACTGTGAGAATTTCTGCTAGCAGGAGCTGAAAGAAACAAATTTGGGGGTTGAGATTAACAATTACTGAATTTGGCCAAGGAATTCATACAGAAGTTGCAAATTCCTTGGACAAACCGAGAATGACAATTAGAGGATGAATTTCTTAGGAGTCTCTAAAATTGCAAGGGGCCTCAAGTCTGGTTACTTAAAAGCAAACGCTGAATCTCACCAGAGCATCCTGTCACTGGAGCAGTTTGTCAGGTGGAAGAACCTCTGAAGTTACTTAGAATCATAGAATCATTAAGGCTGGAAAAGACCTCAAGGACCATCAAGTCCAACCG
>NW_010112083.1:417-2253 GCF_000699245.1 Pterocles gutturalis
GGTGCCCCCCCCCCTCCCCGGGCCAGCCTGTTCCAATGCCTCATCACTCTTGCAGGGAAGAAATTTTTTCTAATATCCAGCCTAAACCTCCCCTGGTGCAACTTGAGGCCGTTTCCTCTTGTCCCATCACTTGTTACTTTAGAGCAGAGCCCAGCACCCCCCTCACTGCACCCTCCTTTCAGGCAGTTGTAGAGAGTGATGAGGTCTCCTCTCAGCCTCCTCTTCTCCAGACTGAACCCCCCCAGCTCCCTCAGCCGCTCCTCGTCAGCCCTGTGCTCCAGACCCTTCCCCAGCTCCGTTGCCCTTCTCTAGACCTGCTCCAGCCCCTCAATGTTCTTCTTGTGGTGAGGGGCCCAAAACTGACCCCAGGATTCAAGGTGCGGCCTCACCAGTGCCCAGTACAGGGGCACAATCCCTGCCCTAGTACTTGAGAAGGAAAGTCACTGGACAGCAGTTCAGTCCTGTCTTTGCTGTTGGCTGAGACAATTTTATGATGACAGTCAGTCAATTTAGAAAACAACTGGGTTTAACTGTAAATAAATCTTCCAGCATTTCACTAAGGAGGGGGGTTGACAACTGGGCTTTACAATGTTCATTTGTGGGTGCTGGTAGTGGCAGAAACCCCTCCCTTCCTAGCTTGGGTTCAGAGAGGCTTTGGGTTACTTCAGCCCCAAGACAGTGGAAGCTGAATAAAGGACTGCAGTCCATGAAGGTGAAAGCTGCAGATCCCACAGCCGCATTGGCTTACTTTATTGCTTTATTGTGTAGGTCTTAGGAGACCCTCTTTGAGTAAAGGGCTGCAGGAAAGGGAAACTGTAGCTTCTCTCTTCTCCTTCCCTTCTGCCTGGAGAAGTTGGCGTACGATAATCTCAGTAAACGGTCAGTTAACAGTCTCTTGTGCAATGAGCTCATTGAAAACTGATTTTTGTCAAGGCTGGATTTATGACTTTGCTATGTCAGCCAACATGGTACATGGCAGATCTTCAGCTGCTGTGTCTTGTCATAGTTCTGATGAAGTCAATGAACCCTGAGCAATTCATACTATGTGAGGGTTTCTCTTATAGAATGAATATGAAAAACATTTTATATTTGGTCATTTTTCATTAAAAAGGACTGACATGACCAAGACCATTTCTAAATGGGTTATGTTGCTGTGGGATTACTTCAGTTAGTTTAAAAACAAAGATAGATAATGGTAAATTTCTATGATTTTTGGACTTCTGTATATTAATATATTCTTAGTTTTCTATGCATAGTTATTCATCCACTTGTGGAAGTATCTTTTTTTTAATTGTGTTGATATAGATTTGGTCTGGGAATTAAGCTTCTTTCAGTTTAAGGACACACTGCAATTTTCTTGTAATTTCATCTGCCAGGAGGAAGAGACGATTTTTTTCTTTTACAGGGATGAAGAATTATTTTCTGTCATCTCATGCATGGTATCACTTTTTACTTTAAAAGTTAAAGACTATATGCCAAGTTTAACTCTGCTTTGTCTTTTCTTTACCTTGCTTGCTGATACTGCTCTCTTAGTTACCTCTTCCTAGTATTTTTGGTCTTAATTCTGTTTGGAGTCCTTTATCAGAAGGTTCTCCACAAACCGCAGGAGCGACGTAAAAGCAGGATGTAAGAAGGGCTGTCCCAGCTCAGGCTAAAAAATATCCATCTAGCCCAGTATCCTGGCTCCAAAGGTGATGAAAAGTGATGAAAAGTGGAGGACGGTTACTAAAGATAACTATAAAATGACAAGCACGTAGTAATAGCTACCTGCCTTCTATTTCCAGCTTCTAGTGATAAGACTTCCAAGATCATAGAATAGAATCATAGAATCATAGA
>NW_010112084.1:0-401 GCF_000699245.1 Pterocles gutturalis
CTCCAGGTAACCCTGATAACCCGTGGCACAGCCCCAGGTAACCCCAATAACCTGCGGCACCACCCCAAGTAACCCCGATAGCCCATGGCACCACCCTAGGTAACCCCGATAACCCACGGCACCGCCCCAGGTAACCCTGATAACCCGTGGCACCGCCCCAGGTAACCCCAATAACCTACGACACTGCCCCAGGTAACCCCAATAACCCGCAGCACTGGATGCAGAGAGGCAGACGGCAGGAACGGCCGTGGAAGCACAGCGCTTGCATTAGCTCTATTTTTCTCGTCTCGAGCTGCCGTGGGCATTAGTGCGTTAATTCAGAAGCAATGTGGGCTGTGAATCCCCAACCCCAGGCTACTCTGTTGGGCAGAGGAGGGATGGGGAGGGTTGGGAGAGGGTCC
>NW_010112085.1:0-429 GCF_000699245.1 Pterocles gutturalis
GTCTTTTCCAACCTTAATTATTCTATGATAATAGTGAAGTTTGTTTTAACAGCTCTAACTGGGAAAAAAAAGAAGTTTATTAATCAGTTTACCTATTTCTTTTCAGCAACAGATATGCCAGATGGTGAAGCAACAGGGACTAGGATCAGAAAGTTAAGTGTTGGGCAGTATGATAATGATGTCCCTGGGCAGCCATCGTATAACAGGTGTGGATGGATGAAGTCTATTGCTACTGACCAGGATGTCAATCGAGGATCAGAGATTCCTGCAGGGGAGGCCAAGGAGGTAAACAATAAAGAATTTTTAAAGAAGGATTTATTGAAGTGAGTGACTGTGATGGGTTTGCCCTTGGCTGGGGGCCAAACCACATACCCACTCATGCAATTCCCCCCCCCGAGCTGAGGACAGGGGAGAGATTTAAAGAGGTAA
>NW_010112086.1:0-580 GCF_000699245.1 Pterocles gutturalis
CGAACTGGAGATGGAACTGGTGGTACTGGTGCTGTGGCTGTGCTCCATGGCGGGACTGGTGGAGGCGCTGTTGGAGGTGTTGGTCCCCTCGTCGGTGGTTTTTTTGAAGAAGTTGTGCTGGAGGGCGTAGAAGGGGGTGATGCGGCTCCGGGGCTCGTAGTCCAACATCCGGAGGACCAAGTCCTTGAATTTTAAGTAGTCCGAGGGGGCGTGGCCGTGTTCACCGGCCCGCCGGCCACCTGGGCCACCGCTCTCCACGCCCAGCACCTCGTGGAGCCGCCGCGTCCCCGGCACCTTGTATTCCTGCGGGAATTGAGGGCTACTGGGTCATACTGGTCCATACTGGGCCATACTGGGAGGCACTTCAGAGCCACTGGGACGCACCCAGGAGCAACTGAGTGCATCCTGGGAGGCTCTGAGGGTCTACTGGGAGGCCTTGAAGACCTACTGGTGCATACTGGTCCATACTGGGAGGCACTGGGATGCACTTCAGAGCCACTGGGATGTCCCTAGGAGCAACTGAGTGGATCCTGGGAGGTCCTCAAGGTCTACTGGGACCTACTGGAAGGCCTTTAAGAAC
>NW_010112086.1:697-985 GCF_000699245.1 Pterocles gutturalis
GGGGACCTACTGGGAGGCCCTAAAGGGTTACTGGTCCATACTGGGAGCCACTGGTATGCCCCTAGGAGCAACAGAGTGCATCCTGGGAGGTTCTCAAGGTCTACTGGGACCTACTGGGAGGCCTTGAAGACCTACTGGTCCATACTGGTCCTTACTGGGAGGGACTGGGATGCACTTCAGAGCCACTGGGACACACCCAGGAGCAACTGAGTGCATCCTGGGAGGTTCTCAAGGTCTACTGGGACCTACTAGGACACCCTGAAGAGCTACTGGTGTATACTGGTCCAT
>NW_010112087.1:0-501 GCF_000699245.1 Pterocles gutturalis
TCAAATGCTTTACTGAAATCGAGATAGAAGGGACCCCTTAGGATAATTGAATCCAAATCCCTGCTCCTCGCAGGACTACCTAAAATGGAACCATTTGTTATGAAGTAATGTTTGATTTCTATAGAAAGCAGTTTTAAATATAAGTATGTCAACAGAAGTGAAAGATACCCATCCACTGTTGATAGTTGCTGTGCCTCTTATGTTCTAAACTTTTATGTCCATCAATTTTTATGTTAAAAGTTTGCCTTACTTTCTAAAAAGGTGATTTAAGTAGACTCTGTCTATCCTTTCTTTTAAACTTGATTAATCCATTATCACTTATGAATTATTATCTTGCACTTAAATACCTGCTTCTAACACTGCTACTCAGCAAAATCAATGGTAGATTGTGACCTCCTTGTTTCACAAACAGCTTGCTGAAGAAATGCAAAACCCCACAACTGTGTTTGATCTTCAGTCTGTATGAGGGAAGTCAACACGAGAACACAACGTACAGAATTA
>NW_010112088.1:0-359 GCF_000699245.1 Pterocles gutturalis
CGGGGCTGCTGTGCCAAGCTACAGCCTGGATCTGGTGCTGTGTGAGAGTGTGAAGAGTTGCTTCAACTAAGATAAGCATAGAATTAGCAAGGGATGTATTTGATTTTGTTAAACTAAGAGTGTAATCTTGCATATGCGCACATGCACGTGATTTTTTTAGTAATTCTGGCTTAAGATTTATCTGTTTTCTTTTTTTTTCTGTATTTTTATCTATTTCCTTTTTTTTCGCGCATGTATTCTTATCTGTTATACTCTTTTATCTACATTATTGCAAGAACAGATCATGGCAGGCAGATACGACGACAGAGCAAAATAGCTGAGATGAGGTGTGGACTCCAGGAAGAGCAGCATCCCCTTTC
>NW_010112088.1:390-12812 GCF_000699245.1 Pterocles gutturalis
CTTGAATCAGATTGGGACAGAGACCAGTTCAAGTACATCACTTAAAATGGGAGCAGTGGTTAAGAATAGAGAACTTGAGGAAAAAGATCTGCCACGTTGTGCAAGCATCACAGGTGGCCCAAAGCTGCTACTTGCCAAGTGCTGCCTTTAGTGATAGCAGAACTGCCTCCTCTGACTTCCAGCCTACCGTTTGCTTAAAGCTTCCCTTTCCCTATGGGCGGGAAGAAACTGTTTAAAAGGCTTTTTAGGGGCTCTAGATTTGGTTTCTAATAACTATTGCATCAGATATCCTGGGCTGACAAACAGGAGGTGCTGGCTCAGCTGCCAGCCTTGCGCTCAGAAGCTGGAGTCTCACAGTTACGCTGCGCTGAGGCTGGGCAAGCAGGGGCTTATTCCAGAGGGCAAAGCCTGCCCTTGTCTTTTGGTTATGAGATTTTCTCTTCTCATTCCTCCTGCCTGTTAGGGATGCACCAAAAGACAAGATGGGACCTTGTTGAACTGTTCAGTAGCCTTACTTGTGCTAGCAGTTTTGCCAACACGTTGCCAGAGGGCTGCACTGAGTCTGTTGGTGGTACTGGAAGAAAATGAAGAACTCTCACCGAGTTTTGTTAAGTCTTGTCTGAGATACTGAGTTGCCTTTTTCCTTTTTTTTTTTCACCCAGCCACTTCAGTTTTGTTAGCAGTCTTTCTGAGTCATAGGAAGGTGTAATACTTGTATGTATTTAATAAGCTAGATTTTTTTTTTTTGTCAAACCAGTAGAAAGTATGCTTTCTGGTTCTTGAAAAAAAACAAGTTTTTATTTTCTGTTTCTTACCTTTTACAAATTAAGTTGACCTCAGTTTCAAAGCAGAACACCGAAACACTAACTTCTGAAAATGTTAATTCTTAAAAATATTTTTTTCCTGTCGTGAGCTATCTGCTAGTTATGTTGGAGTATGGCTTCAGTCTGAATCTGAATTTTCCTTTAACTGCGTGCATGAAAATGTGAGATTGTTCAAATGAAATGCTCTTCCCCCCCTCCATTCAGGAAGGGTTCAGTACTTAAGGGTAAAGTGCAAGAAAACTGTCTACGTGAAGTGTTGCCAGGCTTTGCCTGCTAGTGTTTAACTGGTGGTATAAATAAATTTAATTTTTTAAAAGCTGTATTTACTTTTGTGGAAAAAAATCACATTAAAATTATAGGATTTATTAAACTAATAGGCAATATAATTGTTAACTGTGAGCTTATTAGATTTTCTTTAACTTCCTCAGATATAGACTATGATTGTATTTTAGTATCTTGGGGTATTTTTCTTCTGCATTTCACATGGAGCCAAAGAAAGCCAGCCTGGCTTTCTCATGATGTCAAGAGCAGTATGTTGTTCAGCGTTAGCTTTAGACCAATTTGTGGGAAACTTTTCATGTTCTGAAAAAAAGTCCCCAAATGATTCCTAGTTTTGCTCATAGCCATAGATACAGCTAGCTAAGATATGATGGCTAAAGGAAGAGGAGTGATTACTTGGTAGCCAAATACCAAGCAGTAAAAAACAACAACAAAACCCCAAACTATAAAACTAAAAGGCCATTTCAGAGCACTTACCTTGCATCATCTGAGAGTCCAGAGTGATTTAGTCCTTACCAATGCATTAAAAAAAAAGAGCAGAGAGGATCAAGTTCTGTCATGGAAAAGTTAATAATTAATATATTTCAAAAAATGATGTTAAATTATTAATGAGAAAATCACAGTCATCGATACTCATGTCAATACTGGAATGAATGGAAACTCATGTTTTTGAAGCATTTTTTGTGTGAGAAATGGTCTTGCAAAATGAAACCAGTAGGATTTAGGGTTTACTCTCAAGTTTTACAGAGGGTCAAACACTTTTTAAAAATTTGCTATGGGAATTTTGTGAGCACTGAAATAATAAGGCTCCTGAGCCCACATGTAATGAGGGCGATCTTACTGTGTTCAAAGTGGTGTCTTGCCTTGAGCCCCATGCATTGTGCCAGGAATATGGCATCACCTTTGCAGTTTGAAGAAATTCATTTTGCCACCTTGGCAAGTGGTGTGAGGGAAAACCATTGCTGCTTTCTGCTGAGGCTTGCAGCTGGTGTTGGCAGGGGAATCAGGGCAAGAGGTGGTTATGTTGCACACAGCTGAGAAATTTGCCAGAAATGTAGTGTTTTGGGATTCACAGAGGACATTTTTTGGGGGCAGCCTTCGACTGTCAGTGAACAGTGTCTTGATGTGGCTCTTTTGATCTTAACATTTTGAATCTGTTCGGGGAAGAAAAAAATCCGTGAATTAAAATACATAAAAATAAAGAAGGGAATGAGGCAGGATGAAGGCTGCTTGCCTTGTCACATGCCTTCAGTACCATAGAAGTAAACGCTGTAGGACTGCTGAGACATACATTAACCAAATACCGGTGATTGCTGGTGCAGTAACCACTAAGCAAACAGGCCAGTAGATTCTGGACCTGCGTCTCTTCCCATATGCAGAAATGCAATGAAGTAATTCCCTGGGGACTTTAAACTGTAAAAACTTAGTTGTTAGAAAAGCTGAGGATCAGCTTAGTGGAGTTACTCCACTGCAAGAGGGAAACCAGGTCTTTCTCGTTTTTAAGAAATGATGGTTGAAGCTGATCAATCATTAGCAATTTTGAATTGTGGCAGGTTTTCCCTCTTCTAGCCTCTCGCTGGAACACAGTCACTCCCCAGTTTGCTGGGGCATGTAGAGTCCAGGCTTGTGCTACACAGAGGGTGCTGTAGTTCAGGAGAAGTGAAGCTACCCCCTTGCATGTCATATCCTGGCGTAGAATGTTTAAAACCTTGCCCCAGAGGAGTCCCACGTTAAACAAGCCAGATGCTTGTGGAGTGGTGTTGCCTTTGCTTCTGTGCGTCTCTGCGGCGGCACCACCTAGGAGATGAGCGAAGAGGAATTTGTATCCAGGGGAGCAAGACTTTGACCAGCCAAGGCAGCTTTAACCTCTCCTGGTAATGCGTTGATGAGCGGAATTCATTTTGTGAACTACACAGGCTTCACAGCTTTGCTCCAGTAAAACTGCAGTGGTTTTGCCCAGACATACCTGTACAGAGCTTTGATCCCCGCCTCCACACCCTCGTCCCAGCTAGTCCAAGCACAGGGTGAGTTTGGTCCAATAAATTGCTTGCTCTGTGCCTCCTTGCACTGAGGGCAAAGAAGAAATATTTTCTGCTACTTTGGAGCAAGAAACTGTTTATTTGAATAATAAAAAGTATATATGTATTTTTTTAAATGCCTGAAACCACTTTTTTTTGGTGTGTTGTTCACTGCCTTATTTCTTCCTTGAAACTCCAATGGGTCTTCTGTCGTCTTCCCTCCTGCAAAGGAGCCAGAGTTCACAAGGGCTGGCAAAGGGTGAGCTAGAACCATCATCCATGCCTGCCTGAGAGAAGAGGAAATTTCATCCTGGAAATTTTAGCTAACCAATGTTACATGGTAGCTGGTTAAATTAATTATTTAGGTGAACATAAAAAGACATTACTGCATCAGTCAGAATAATTAGCCAGAATGTGTCACGATCATTGCTGATTTGTTCATTAAACAGAGCAATCAGATCTTTGACCAGAATAAAAAGAAATTCAGTATAACAGAAATGAGGTAACTTCAAAAGTTTTTTTTCCTTTTTTCTTTTGTGTGCAAATAAATGCGTATATAAAGTTCATATATGTATTTTACAGCACTGTTTACAGTTACTACTGTGCTGCAAAGTAGCCATAATAAATTTCTAGTTGAAACATGACCTCTGTTGCTTACTTCAACATTTAAAATGCTAGAAATGAAAGTGTTTGCTCTTTCATGTGCCAGAAAGAGTTATTAAAGTGAGGCTGGACAGGACCTTTTAAGATTATGACATGGTATGTGAATACTTATATTGTGGATGTGCACCATTGCTGGGATTGGCAAGGCAAGCTGTAGCAAAATATGGGGCTTGAATCTCTTGGAAGTGCAGCATGGCTGGACTTTGCAGAGATTTGCTGTCTCATCAAAATGGACTTGGGGAGAAAAATGTGCCTAGCAGCATTTTTAAAGTCAGAAGAGCTTTGGTGCCAGGCTGAATTGAAAATGAGATTCGTGCAGCTGAGTTAGAATCTGTGCAAAGAAGTTATCTCCCTTCCAAGAGGAGGGATTGACTGTATGATTGTCGTTGGCTTTAGCACCCCTGAACGCGCTCTTCTCGTTGTCTGACAGCTGGATTACACAGCATAGCTGGGTGAACTGGTATTTACTACGTTAGTCACCCACCTTTCGAGAACAACCGGTGTTGCTGTCGTGTGGTGCTCCTGCCAGAACTCACGGGGCAGGTGCAGAATCCTAATGGGATGCTTTCTTCCCTTGCTTGATTACTTTGAGTAGAAACAAATGAATCAGTTGTGCAGACAGTTAAATTCTCATCAGTAGTCTTCAGAGTAAACAAATTAGATGTGAACTTTGCAGACTTGTACTGGCAGCACAGCACAGAGCCCCTCTCCCTGTGTGTTGAGCACACGGGCAGACTAGGGTGGTACAAATCTGCGTAGCTCCACTGGCAGGAAGAACAGCAAGCCAAAAGATACACAGTAACTTCTGCCTGTTTGTCTAGGAGTGTCTGGAATTTTTTTTTTTTCTGCCTAGCTGTGGGTTGGACTTAAAAGGATTTGTGAACGCTAACGTGATCTTTAGCAAAATGTGTTCTTAACTCCATCCTCAATTACAGCAGGATGTGATGGAATATAGCAGAAAAAATCCACAATAAGTATTAATTATAACAATTCTTGTTATAAGAAATATTTTTTTTACAATGAGAGCAATCAATCACTGGAAAAACCTCCCCAGGGATATGGTGAGGTCCCCAATGCTGGTGGTTTTCAAGGTGTGACTGGACAGGGTGCTAATAGTCTCGTCTAGGCTCCCTTTCCCATGAAAGATTGGACCAGGTGATCTTTTGAGGTCCTTCTGACCTGGGCTGTTCTATGATTCTATGGTTAATGTTTTTGTATTTCCTTAACACTGCTCAGCTTAGGTTCTCAGCTCACCTTCAAAGACTCAGGTCTTGGAAGAGCCTGAAGGCAGTCGTGCCTTATTTCCATGTTGCACATTTCTGTTGACCAAAGTCAGAAAGGGATTTAGTGGAGGATGAAGGATTTAACTCAGGCTGTGCGTATCAAAACCTCTCTTGATGAGAATAGATTCTGCCATTGGTTTGAGCCTGCTGAGGAGAGCTGCTCAAAGATTATTGCAGTCCCCATTGGTGGTGGTTTGAACTGGCCTCACTTCTTATATGACTGTCATGAGGTTAGAGTAGATCTTCTGTGTAGACAAAACCCTGCTTACCAGTAAATGAGAATAACATTGATAGGGAGTAGAAAAAGAATAAAGCAGCAGTTTAAAAAATGGCATTTTCCCTGTACACCTAGCAAATATTTTTTTTAAAAAAACTTGGATGTTTGATTCTAAGCTTACTCTGTTGTCTTTTATATTCACAGGCACATTTTGAAAACAATAATTCTGGGCCAGATGCTGTCCTTGTTTATCTGTGGGACTGCTGTTACAAGCCAGTACCTAGCAGAACAATACCAAGTGAATACGCCAATGTTTCAGAGTTTTATCAACTATTCATTGCTTCTTCTAGTTTATACAACAATGCTGGCATTTAGGACTGGTATGTGAAATATGGGATGGGAGATTCTGGTTCATTATATTTTTTTCTCTTCTACATTTTCCGTTCAGTTTTTGAAACTAAAGATCTCAATATTCATCCTAGGTTTTTTTTTTAAATTCCTACTGAAATTCTTGCATTCTAATAACATGGAAATGAATTTCATGGCTTAAATATACATTTAATTGGATTTAATTTAATATCTGTTTAAAATTATATGCTCTTTGGTTTCAAGTCGTATGTTGTATTAGGGAAAATAGGCTGTGTTGTAACAAGCTTGTTTACCAAAGGCTATTTAATATGCCTCCTATTCTTAGTTAATTTACTCTTTAAACAACTCCAGTCTTGTTGTTGTGGAAGAATTTCTGTGCTTTCATCATTTGCATTGTCTCCTCCCGGGCTGAATTTTGCTGTTAATATATCGTTCTTAAGCAGGGGCTACCAAAATCGAACATCTCAGTATTATTTATGCTTCTGAAAAGCAAGATTCCTGTGCAACATTTGGTTGGAAAGAAACATGCATTGATTGCCTCTTTCTTCTAAACAGGCAGTGACAGTCTTTGGCAAATTTTGAAACAGAGGTGGTGGAAGTACATTTTTTTGGGACTGGCTGACGTAGAAGCCAATTACACGATTGTAAAAGCCTACCAATACACGACCCTCACAAGTGTGCAGGTAAGGACTGATCTCGCTTTTTGAACTGTTGCTTTTATTACAGTTTTGGATCAGTTTCAGAGATGAGATTCATAGGACAGACACAGAAGTTATTTAAGCCAGAAAAAACTTTCCAATATCTATTTTCTCTGCAGTACAGGGAAGGGCATCCTACATCATGAATAACATTTCCAGGAAGCAGAAAAAATTGTCTGGTATTACCCAGTGGCAGCTCTTAGTTGAACTCCAATTATTTTGATAGAAAGCACTTCTAAAAATTTGCTGACAGCCTTTCAGGTTCTTCTCCTGACACAAAATAAAGATTTATGACCAGATAACACTCTCTCAGCACAGGCTCTTGCTGTTGAGAGTGAGGTAGGTCTCTTGATGAGTCCTGGAAGCTGTGGGAGGCATTGTGGGATGTAAGCACACACGTGAGGAGATGCTGATAGTTCACTGTGGTCAGCTGGTGTTGCTGACCATGCGGTGAGGGACCAGCCTGGTGACTCTTGGATGTGGCACTTCTGTTCAGTCCCCTCTCTGGAAGAGATGAAAGGAAAGTCAGCGTGCCAGGCTCCTGAAGTGACAGTAGACATCCTCTGCAATGCCAGTGCTCGGTGCTGTGTCGCTGCACTAGGGTAAATCTTGTGTTCCAAAATAGCTCCCCAAGCAGGAGGGCTAAGGCTGAGGTTTCTTTGTCACCCTACACAGACATAAGCTAATGGGGGAGTTGGTGCCTTCTTCCTGCCTCCACCTGCATGCTCCTGAAGTTGCACAGCAAGATCACTTCATCAGACTGTCTCAGGGCACTGAGCAAAGTCAGAGTAACCCCTGCCTTTTGTTGGGCTTTTGATGAGCTGTGTCAGTCCCGAATTAGCTCCCTGTGTGGCTCCACAGCTGCTGCTGGAACAAGGGAGGGGATGGAGCAGAGCAGGGAGGGAGTGTGTCCGGGGCCATGCCAGCCTATGCCTGCTCTGACTGATGGTGGGGCTGTGGCTGGGGTCAGGGCCCCACTTACCCGAATAAAAAAAATAATGTACCATGCAGAATTGGCTGTTAGTTGGAAAGGAACGTTTAGGTGTCAATGTTTTACAGAGTCAAAGTAACAAGGGTTAATATTTAAAAGAATTACTTGTAAAGCAATAAACTCCTGTGGTCTGGGCTCCCTTTGGAGATCTGCAGTAACGTTTTGCCCTACTAAAGATGTAACATGTGCCTGTTGGATTATTTTTGTCACATTTCCACTTCATAATTATGTGTTATGACTCATTAGGCCTTTAATTTCCTTACAAATAATGCCTAAGAAGTCAAAGCTTTAAGAGTCTCAAGTCTTCAGTCTCAAGATCAAGTTAAGCTGATAACTGAGACACTGTTTGATCATATACTTTACAGCTGAAAAAGCCAGGACTTTGATCCAAGTTCTTAGAAGCAGTAGAGCTATTCCCATGATTTCTTCCATAGAATTAAGAAAGAATAGATAGAGTAGGTTGTCCTGTCCAGTTGCCAAAGCCAAGCTTTTGCTGAACCTGTTTCTCATGTAGTAACCTTCAGACTGATGCTGCTTTGTGTCAGTTCGGTAATTACAAATTTGTTGTAACTGCCTGTTGCCGTAAGGTTTCTTGCACATTCTCTGAAGTCATCAGTTTCTCACCACTGTCAGAAATGAGATACAGGACAAAAAAAGCCTGTGATCTGCTCTAGCGTGAGGCATTTGCTGTCTGTCGGTAGCAAGCGGTTCTGCAGCTACATCAGAACCTGTGGTTCAGAGCACCCAGCCTGACAACCTGGCTGCAGTACTGGCTGTGAGCGGATGCCCAGGGAGCGTAAAAGCAACGCAGGAGTATATGGCACCTTCCCGAATACAGGGTAATAGCTGTTAAAATGCTGGCTGGAGCTTCAGCACAGCCCTATGAAACTTATCTTCAAAGGTAAGTTTTCTCAGCTCAGCAAGGCACTTCCATGTATTTTCTCACACATGCACACAAAGCAGAACTGATTTTCCTTTAGTTATCAAATAACAGCATTGCATGGAAGGGGTTGGGAGATTTTTAAAGAGATAACATTGGGATGGCAGCTCTCATTTCTCTGTAAATAAACAAAAAGACTTTGGTCCACAGCTCAACTCTTTCTGTTTGGCTGTGGTTGAGGCAATGCCAGGGAGACTTCTTGCTATGGGTGTGGTTCTGTCTTGTAGCAGGACTTGACTGTGCTGCTGTTTCATAGCAAAAAACAAGCAGCACAGCTGTGATTTCATGTTGTTAACGTGTTCACATGTTATTGGGCACAATTAACAGTTGCTCTGTAGATAATTTGAGTGGAGGCATTTTGTAGGCAGCTATTGACAGAATATCAGCTGATGGAAGAGTCTTAACAGAGAACATGCAGGATGAGCCCCTGGGGCTCAGCTGGGGGCTGCCCTAAGGGAGCCTTGCAGGGAAACGAGCAGGATGAGCTGTTGAGCTTTCTTGCTCACAAAGCTGTCTGGAGCTGGCAATTATAAGCAAACCAACGACCTCCAACAGTCTATGATCATTTATTAACCACGTATTAAAACATCTTTTAATAATTTACTCTCCTTACCTTTAAAACCTCCTATAAATGATGTGGCCAAAGCCTGGCTTGAATCAAAACATTTGTAAATCAGATCACCAGGTTATCTGTTTTTTGCATTGTAAAAATACAGGCTAGGATTGAATAAGATGAGAGTTTGGGGCTCTACTGGCAATAGTAAGCAGTGCCACAGTACTGCTGTAAATATTATAAAACCTGAATAAATAAACTTTATTCTTTTAAATGGTTCCATTCACACAATTCATTGCATCTGCTTTGCACCTCTTTGATCTTGATCCTGTACAGAAGAGAGCATTTTCCACCAAAGAGCTCTGTAATGTAGTAGATGAAAGGAAGACAAGGTCCAGTAGTTGGAAATCAGATTTATTCTGTCTGTAATTGAGGGTAATTGTCCCCTGGAACAGATTATCAGGGGATGTTCTTCATCATTTGGTGCCTGTGTGTCTTGGCTGCAAGTCCTCCAACCAGGATACTGTAGCTCTACAGTTTGTTATTGGTCTGGATACAGCAATTCTCCATCTGGTGTTAGTGAAGGAAGTTCTGGCTCATAATATACTACTCCCTTACATCCTAATTAAGAGGTTTTTTTAAAGGGTTTTTCTTCCACTCTTTCTGTTTGGGTTGAAAAACTGATTGGAGGTTGGAAAGCTACATGGCAGCATCTCAATTAATGGGGAAGCAAAAGTAGAAGAGATTATTAGTAGAAAAGATGCCTACCACCAGAGAGGTCCAAACTTTCCTTTCTAGTGTTTGTAATATTTCTTGTTGTTTGATACTAGTCAAAACAGTCAAATCTGGAGAAAATGTTAGAAGGTTTTTCTTGAGCCTAAGTTAAGGTAAGAGAGAGAAAAAGGCCTATGACTAGATAGAAACTCACAGCATGATATTTTTCAGTAAAGCAAAGTTTCATTGAAGTACGTGGTATCACATATTAGGACTTGTGTGGTTGTAATGTCTCCCAATACAGCCTAGGCAAGTGCTTTTGCACTTTACAAAGTGGACAAGCTGGAGACGATCCTAGGAGTGAAGCCAAATGGATGGATTTATAGGCATTGTTAGGATTTAATCTGTAATAGCTCCTCTTAATGCTATGCTTGTAAGATTTTAATATGTGTTGTTATGAACAAGTAAAACTAGGTGTATCATGAAAGTCTTATGAGTTTGGTCAAAACCCCTGGGCATGATGGCTGAACTAATGGAAGCCAGTACAGAAGAAAACTGCAGTGGTGCACTTAGGCAGGCAGAGGCTTGCAATGAACATTATGGACTAAGGTCTCTTGTCTTGATTGTAATAAGTATGCCCCAATCCTATTGACCTGGACCTAATACTTTGTAAGGTCTTCAGGAGGCCAAGTATTAAGGGCTGACATTTGAGAGCAATTTGGAAGGCTGACTGTATGTTCTGCTGTAAACTGTGCCCTTCTGTATTTTCAGGGTACACTACCAAGGCGGGTCAGAAAAGACACCTTTTTTTCGTCCAGACAAATTCAGAAGTCAAGTCATTTTGTTGAATTAAATATTAAACCAATTATGATTAGCTCAATGTTCTTGGTATTATTTGATCATTCTAGAATATTATGCCCATCTTATGCTGCAGTGTATTTTTTCTGTATTAAATACACAGCTAACTCTTGATATTTTCTGTGATAAAGAGGAATGGATAGCAGGTGTGTTGGTCTAACAGCAAGGCAAAGATATGTAGGCTTTTAGGAACATACAGAGAAGGGACAATAGAGAAAGGAAATAGCAGTCAATGTCACTGCTTGTCTTGGAGTGCGGACGTCTTTGAACCATAGCTGTTCAGTCTGCTTGGGGCAGTGTCTGCAAACACATCTGAAGTGCTTCGAAACTCCAGCTGCCTTGTGTGTCTCTGCTGCTGGGGTTTGGGTGCATTAGAGTGGGTCACCTGCTTCTGAGTAATTGAGAGTCATCTCTAACAGAGTGGTGAAAATGCATTGGTGGCTTGTACATGCCTCCTTCGCTTGCAAAATACGTTTAATAGTAAAAGGTGGGTCTGATCCCTCTTTTAAGTGAATCCACGGGGGGTTGCTTTGCAGCTTTCATTTACATCTAATAGTGACGGAAAGTAAGATCCTGTATGTTTGCTTTCAGGATAGCACAGTCCAGACTTGGGGTGAGTTTCTAATTTAAACCTTTGTTCTCTACACACAGCTGCTGGACTGTTTCGGGATTCCTGTGCTGATGGCTTTGTCGTGGTTCGTTCTCCGCGCAAGATACAGGCTGATCCATTTTATTGCTGTTGCTGTCTGTTTGCTGGGTGTAGGAACCATGGTGGGTGCAGACATTTTGGCAGGGAGGCAGGACAGTGAAGGTAAGGAGTCCTTTATCACGGGGGGTAAGAGTGGAGAGAGATGGTTCCTGTGGTGGGCTAACTTGTAAAGGAGAAAGAAGAGCAAATGGAGGGGGAGTGGGTATAGTTTTATTTTAAAAGAGGAGAAAACATGCTGCTATTTCTATTTCCTCTCCAAGAAGAGAGTAGCTGAGGAGCCTCTGATTTTATAGGGAGCTGTGGAATATCTTTGCTTTAGATTTGGATTATTTCTTCCACTTAACTTCCACTTAACACTTGTGTTAAGCTTAAATTTTGCTGCTGCTCATCAGACCTGATGGAGGGCCTCATTCTTGAAAGATTGTTCACTTTTAGTAATTGTGTGAGACAATCCAATACAAGATGTTGCCTCTCCCTGCAAACCTTGTCTTCCTTACATGGTATCAGTCTGCTGGCAGCCAGACTTCTCTGATTTCCAGTTTTCTATGAGCACGAATAGCAAATAAAAAGTTACTCAACAGCAGCTGACTTCTCTGAGTTATCTTTGGCAGACCCAGCAGAAATAGTCCATGTATCCCCAAGGCTCACAGGTCACAGCATGGAAAGCAGGGGCATAATGGGAGAGCAAGAGGAGATGTGGCAGGATGCAGGGATTCCTGGGAGGGAGGCTGGGCTCTGGGGACCAGGATCCAGATGGGTACAGATAAGGGCAGGTCTTGACTTCTCTATGACAGATGCCTAAATCAACCCATATCATAGCGATGTTATTTTGTATAAGAATTTTGAATTTTCAGAGCCAGAGGGTATGAGGCAAGGCAAATTTCAGGCCATTGCCTTCATCGGGCAGCATAGAGGTAAGCCTGTTTGGTGTTATTTTGAAGCCTCACTGTAGGTAAGACATCAAAACAACTATCTCAGTCCTGAGGGAGAAAAATCTTCTTTCCTTGAGACTTTAAGACAGTTGTGCTTTATTTGCTGACCTGGGTATCCTTACTACTGCTTACCCTTGTATTTCAGACATATTGTCTTAGTGACTGCCAAGGGAAGGAAATTTTAAATCAATTAAAGGATTTAAACAACAGCGATCCTCTTGCTATTTAGTTGATACATAATGGCATTTACTTGATGAGTAAATACTTTATTGTATCACAGGGAGTCCCATTGCAGCAGGACACATGATACCACTCATCTGCAGTGCCTGCGTAAGACCTGTCATAAACCTGAAGCTGAGTCCAGGTCCTGCTGA
>NW_010112088.1:12843-20748 GCF_000699245.1 Pterocles gutturalis
GCAGGACTTGAATCAGGCCTTACTGCAAAAGTGGGGGCAAAGGCAAAGAGCATCTCTAACGGAATTTTCTCAAGTCACTACAGTGCCTAGGGTCAGCAGAAGTAGAATTGGGTCAGACTATACAGTAGTGGCTTGGTCGGGATGAGATTTAAATTCTGGGTTAGCTCATTGCAGACCGCTCAGGGTGAGGTGAGCAGTCAGCAGAGTCCAAGGCGCCTGTCTGCACACACAGGAGATGTTTCCTTTCCCCTTACCCTGGAAGGCGCTAGGAAGATAGAGATGTCAGAGATAAATTTGCTTGTCTTTTTAAGGAAAGTTAAAAAGTGTTTGCAGCATTACCCTTATTGTGGATTAATATTTCTGTACAGGTAGTGACGTGGTGATTGGAGATGTCTTAGTGCTTCTTGGTGCTTCTTTGTATGCCATTTCTAATGTGAGTGAGGAATACATTGTGAAAAATCTGAGCAGAGTGGAGTTTCTAGGAATGGTGGGCTTGTTTGGGACTATTATCAGCGGTCTACAGCTGTAAGGATCTAATATTTATTTTAAAACTAATTAAGAATATTCTACAGATGATTGCTTGTCTACCATGAAATGATGTTGTTGTTATTAAATTAATTCTTTGTTATGTCTGCATTTGGCCTATATGGGAGTCCTTCCACTCGAATTTTATTTTTGTTGCTGATCAGCATCCATTTTATATCCTTTTATTTGCACTACTCTTATTACAGCAATTCTCAAGCTGAAATCCTGCAGTTGCACACATACGATACTTGTCTGCATTTTCTATTTTGTTGATCTTCATGAGGACACTTGGTATGCTGAGGACTGTTCACAGGAATGTATTTCTTAAAGGATTTTCTCTGTGGAAAAGTTTAGGAGATAATTGGTAGCAGGAGGTCTTCCATAATAAACTTCAGTTTAAAATGAAGTCATGTATGGTCTTACAAATAACCATGTTAGAGTAACAGACTACATGCACTTGAGTCTATCTAATGAATTTTATGTTCCTCATTTCTTATAATTATAGTTAATAATTTCCTCAAATAGTATATCAAATAAAACTGAATCTCTGAAGGATGAAAAAGCCTGAGAAGAAGGCATAAGAATGAAATAAAAGTGCTCTTGACTTTCAGGCACTGTAATTTTAAAGTCTTTTTTTCATGCTTGTTAGATGTTGGAGTTAGTGGCATTCAATAAAGTTTCAAATAAAAAATTAAGGGATTATAAATCAAAATCTTTGTTATATATTCTGGTAATTAAATATTCTATTTGAATACTTTTTTTTTTTACTATATTATGTCTTTTCTCTAACTCTAGAGCCATAGTGGAACATAAGGAGATAATGACAATTCAGTGGAACTGGAAAATTGGTATGTATATGACAAAATGATGTGCATTTTTACAGAAGACTGGAAAACGATAATCATTTAGACTTCAAATGCTGGGGTTTTCATTTTCTTTCTCCAGACATTAAGCAGCATTCATGTTATATTGTCACAAATTTATTTTCTGCAAACTTTGCAGCTCAGCAAAGATATAAGGTTTGCAGGATTGAACATTAAAACCTTTGAGCTCAGGTTTTGCATTTTACATATAACATGAAGTAATTTTTCAAAATAAATTGAAATAAGTAAAAATTAAACCTGTTTAATCACAGTTTGTGTTGAACCATGACAAGAATGTTTTTCTGTTGTCCTTCCTAAATGAAATATTGAGAAAATGGATTTAGTGACATTTTGACCTCAACAGAACTGTACATTATTAAGAAATGTGGCTCTAAATTTCTTCAGTCAGCTCTTACATTAACTAGGAAATAACTTTCTTGTATAGATACACTAATTTTTACAGCACAGGGTAGTCATGGAAAAGAGGTATTCCTGCCATGTTTTTCTTAAATTTACATTCCCATATATTTTAGGACACCTTATCCTAAAAGATAAAAATGCATATTTTTAAAGCATCTGAAGAGTATTGGTGTTCTTTAAAATCGTTATTCCATGCCTTCAGACTAAATTGTCATCTTGTTTTACAGCATTACTGTTCACAGCCTTTGCCCTGTGTATGTTTGGGCTGTACAGCTTCATGCCAGTAGTGATTAAAGTTACCAGTGCAACCTCAGTCAACCTGGGTATTCTGACTGCGGATCTCTACAGTCTGTTCTTTGGGCTTTTTCTCTTTCACTGTAAGGTAAGTACCTTCATTCTTTCACTGTAATTTCAGTCACATTTTTACTCCAAAATGATAAATAAAGCATAATGTTTTTAAAAGCCCCTAAAGAGTCTTTTGCACTTGTACGTTTCTACAGCTGGTATTGTTCATTGTTGGCAGATGTCAATCGGAAGGACTCATACGTAGTTAATTACATAGCATTGCACCATTAGGCATTGATTTTCAAACAATTGCACACTTCATGGGATACTCTAGAGTTAATGTTAGGAGATAGTAAATAATTTCCCAAGGTGTTCCAATGGTAGAGCTCTTGCTGTAAGCCAAGTGTGGGACTACATGCTAGATTTGGTTCATCTCTCCAAGTGTCCAAAGAGAGGGTTTAAATCTCCCTGTCATGAAAGGCATTTGGTGTCTGAGAGGGGAGCAGTTTGGCTTGACTTCCAGAAATTAATGTTTTATTTTAGAAGCTTAATCTGTTCAATACTGGCATCTTGGGAGGAGAATCAAGCTTTCTCAGTACTACTGCTGAGGAGAAACTAAAGGAACCAATAAAAATGCAGATAAACATGTTATTCTGTATGCTCTACAAGAGGCAGTTACTTTTATTGCTCTCTAAAATATTTTAGGTAGTGTCTAATCAAGCTAAATAACAGTGCTAAAAAGGTTTCATTCCACCCTACACTTTTCATCCAGAATCGTTTGAGGGAATGTAGCTGGTTACAGCAATTGGAGTAATGGAGTCAGTTGCTCAGTGACTGGAAGGGCTTAGTGAGAATCTTGTGAACTTTGCCTAAGAACTTAATTTGTATTGTTCCATGTGGTTGCTTTCCTTTCAGTGTTATGGAGAGCCAGAAGCTTTTAGGTCAGATTGGTTTCTGAAAATGAAGACCAATTTATTTTACAGCGCGGAAGTCTGGTAATGGTAGGCTCTGACTACAGCTAGATTTTCCTTTTCAAGAGTCTCTTAGCTCAGCTTTCGTCCCTATTTTGGGTTCCAAAATTTGCTCCAACCTACAAAGCATACATTAAAAATGAATGTAGGAAATGAACCATACTTATATTCTAACAATTAAAAAAAACCTTTTGAAGTCACTTGCAAAGATGTATTTTGGCACCCAGATAGCTTAACTCAAGAAGTGATTATCAATTTATATTCATAATAGTAAAGAGGAAGAAGTAAGCAAGAGCTGTGGAAGGGACATAATAAACTTTTGTTATTCAAGATTTTTAGCCTATTTTCGGGTGAGGTTTTTCTGGGAGAAGATCATCCCATAATTACGATTACTAACTTTGGGGTATTCTGGTAGCAAAAAGGAAAAAATTAATTTGAGAAGACTTTGGGGTTGTATTATGATAGATATTTATTAAAATAGGAACTTGCATCTGTGGTTAGAAACACTGAATTAGCAAAAAGGGGAGCAATAATAATGCTGCATCTTTAGTAATGAGAGGATCTGAGATGGTTTAGGGACCAAGAGCTGAGAGTGCCTGATTTTGACACTGCTTTTATCATAACACTTAGCAGTAGAAAATCTTATTGCCAAGGTAACTTTATAGTTTCTTTACCTATGGGGCAAAGAAACCAGGCAGGACGTTTCCTGGATTAGAAAGCACCCTGGACATAGGAATCTACAAACAGAAATGCAAGGAATTGTGCTCTGTTCACCATTACCAGATGATATTTCGCAGCAAGCCCCGAAGGCTTGGCTGGGCTGCAGAGCAGAGCGAGCCATGGAAAGCTCTGAATTGCTGTGGTCTGAGCCTGTTCTGAAACAGAAGCAGCACAGACATGCAGCGGCTGCAGCAGAGACTGAGCCCAGGAATTTATGAGGTTTTGACTTGAGCACAGTATTTTGCTAATGCATCAGTTTTTCAACCCCAATCGAGTCTGTTTAAGGTGTAATGTGATTTTTACATTTCTGTCTTGATAAGCCCTTTTTTTCTTTTACTGCATAACGAATTGTTGTAGTCCTTCTTCCTAATGAGCCCATTATATACAAATACCTGTAATCCCTCAAGAGATATTAAAAAAATGTCTCCAATTGTTTCTGTTGTATGAACTCTTATGGAAAGGAGTCTATTGCAAATACAGACACTAGGTGGAGTTACAATCCTCCAGTAACAGTTCAAGGTGTCTTCAGGCTTGATAGTGAGTATGGGGATGTAAACCACACAGGTATGACTACAATCAGGTTCTGAAGCAATGAAGTTGCTGCAATGTTTGAAATAATATTAAAAAAGAACAGGAAAAGACTGCTGCGCCCTCCCCAAAAAAGAAAGAAAGGAAAAAAAAAAGCATAGGCCTGTTGGTGCAGCACGGTTAGGTTGACCTGTGCCAATAGCTGCAAACACATAGACAGGCCTTGAATCACAGTTACGCTGCGACGGCTTTGACACCCTGGCTTGGTGACTGTATCCACTTGCAGGGAAATTAATTCTGAGCAGGATCAGAGACACCTCCTGCCTTGTACACACTGCAAGAGGGGGTCTGGCAGTTGCTGTCACCGCCTAGTCTCACCTGCGAGCCACATGCCCTTGCATACAGGCACTTGTTCACTCATGGCCTTGGGTTTCACTCTGGGGAAGTTGTGCTGGTGCCTTGATGCAGACCCAAACTTTTCCCATTTGGTGGGAATGGGTCAGTCAGGGGTAGGACCACGGGCACTGCTGCTGCCTCCATCAGGACATCCTCAGAGCTTGCTGCTTTCTCTTGTGCAGAGAGAACACTTCAGTCCAAGCTCTTCCAGGCAAGCAGCCAGCAAGTTGAGGAGAGAGGGCACGTATCACAAAGTCGCTGTGTTTCAGTCTGCTTTTCCTTTTGCATGGTGCCATCTGAGGCTTTCGAGCCAAGTGGCTAGGTGTCTCAGTCTTTTTTGGATCAGAGTCCACTGTCTGTGTCCTACCATTCATTTCATCCAGCTCTGCTGCTTGATAAATTGGAACATATTTTTTGAGCACACCTAAGGAAGCTAAGGAGGTTAGGGAATATTGTGTCCTTGATCCTACTGTTTAATCAGTGTGGTTTGGCAAAGGCAGTAGGGAGGACTTCAGCAAATCTGCTGAAAAAATGTTCCTGGTTGTGGATAACTTGAACACTTTGTATTATTGAATCACATGTTATGAAGCAAGCATTTATTTTTCTGTCAAGATGCATGAATCTCGGCAATTGTTGGACTTTTAACAGGCAAGTGAATGACAGTGAATCAAATGCCTGATGTACCTCAGCAGTTCATACTCTTACCTCACACCCCTCTAATGGAGCACAAATGTCAATCTTCTAAAAGGAGCCCCAGTCTCCCTCTCTTCAAAGGCCTGCTGGGTGTAGAGACCAAACTGGTTTTTGTCCAGTAGCAACATTTATCTAGCCCTGCAGATGGTTAACAGAGTTGTACAGAGAACCAGCTGCTCTGGTGACTTGCAGTAGGACGGAGACATTAATCTATTGCCGGAAGCTGAAATATTGGGCTGTGCTTCAACAAAGTTCTCTTAGGAGCACAGTGTTTCAGCGTTCATGTGTGCAAACAACTGTCCTTCGGTATCACCATATTTACAGCCATTTGTTCTCTCGGTTCAGATTCTTCAATGTAGACCTAAGGAAACTCCCTATCCAACAGTGTTGAGGATGAGATGCAGAGAAAACCAGCCAGCAGCTTCAGTCTGTCAGTGAATGGAGGTGTTGAATTTTGATTTTCAGACCTGAGTACAGATCGTGGTGATGATCCTCATTAAGATATTTTTTGAAAGGAAGAGTAGCTTTTGCATTCTTAAAACAAGGCAGCATTTGTATGTTTTTACATCAGATAAGACTTAATGTATTTCTTTCTTTCCTCTGCCAGTTTTCAGGTCTTTATATCTTGTCCTTTGTTATCATCATGGTGGGCTTCATCTTGTACTGCTCCACTCCTACTCGGACGGCAGAACCCACCGCCTCGCCACAGCCCAGCAGCGCTGGCTTGGACAACGCTGGACTAAAGCTTGAGGAGAATGACAGTGAAACTCCAGCCACGACCGTACAGTTCACAAGAGGAGAAACTGTCGTGGTCAGCACTGATTAAAAAAATGGCAGCATTTCAAAATAGAGCTTTTCTTCCTGTCAAATTTCCCTCAAATATTAATCTGGAGAATTGTTCTACTGCCAAGGCCTATGTCATGCTGCTCTGGTTTTAATGCACTGGATGGACTTTTAAGGCCAGATCCTCAATCAGTGAAACTGTATTGATTTACCCTTGCAGAAAATCTGGCCCTTAGAAGAAGAGAGATTAGTATTTATGTGGAGTATCTGAAAAGTGGGAGACTGTTATTTTTAAAGGCTTAATTAACTTAATAGCAAATGCTTGGGGAAAAAGCTAAGCCAAAGCAAGCTCTCAGGTCACTAACTGGAGCAAATATGTTTTATATTACATTAGGGACTTAAATCTGCAAGTTGTTATCTGAGGGCTTTGTGGTTCTCACACCTCAGTGACAGGTACCCTCAAATAGCATCTTGCAGAAGCCACTCAGCTTCTCACAGGATCTAGTTCTGCGAGCCATATTCCATACGTACACCTTCCGCGTGCTGACGGACTTAATTCCTCTGCGGGAGGATTTGCTTCTTACATTCCACCCGAATGTTCATCTCTTCGTATTGCTGCACTCCCTGTTGCAGCTGGGGCTGCTACAAGTATTTTATTTTGAACTTTGCTAGCAAGGGAAGTTTCAATATGTGTTTTCATAATCCCTTCTTTTTCTCTCTCTGTGGCCTGTTGTTTGGTGCATTCCCACTAGGTGGAGGAGACTAAGTCAAGCCCTTCTGTTCAGCAAGAACGATTTTTTTTTTTTCTGGATGAGACAGCATAAGTGAAGTGAAACTGAAGTTGACTTTACAGTTAATTTCTCCCTGAAATGGCATGCATTTCTGCAGAAAGATTTGAATAAAATTGGCATTTCTTAAAAAAAATGAAGCATTTTAGCCAATCCTTATTGTAACAATAATGACATAATCTCCAAAAGGTTAAGTGCTTTCAGCAGAATTATTGGCAGTTTTCCTCCCCCTCTTCATATTTACAGTAAATAATTTAAAAATATGAGACTGAAGTTTTAACATCAGTAAAACCATATTGAGATTTTATTTTATTTTTTTGTACAAACCTTCATAGCTCAGGTGTATGAAGTAACAAAAGAATAAAGTTTTCAGCAGCTGAAGAGCTGGCTCTTGTTTATTTTTTTTAAGCTGGAATTATTTTATTGCTCAAAATTATATTAATTGATTTTACTGACCAAAGGATTCTCTTAATGGCTGAGTGTTACTGTAAGAGGTAAATATGATATTTTCTGAAGATACTGGTGATCAAATGACACAGACTGGTTTTGTGTACTTCTGCTGTAATTCATTTAAGCTAAATAATTCAGGAAAAAATCTTACCTGGTTTTATTTAGCAATAGAAAAACAAACATTCAGCGGATACTACCCCAACAAACATTGCCTTTTCACTGAGTAGTTCATGCATGGAAAGGTGAAGAGCTGCTGATGTTTTGTGAAAAGCATTTGGGCCCAGTTATCTTTTGCTTTACCATGGGAGGTAGATTCAGCTCATGGATTAAGACACCTAAACTGGTGCATCTATAGACATTGAAAGCTGAACAAGCAGCTGGAGACCAATTAGGGTAAGGAAGTCTGATGGCAGTAGATAACTAAGAGAGGCCATCTGCATGAAGTTGCAGGTTCTCCATATGTCCTGGGTCCAGCTGGGATAG
>NW_010112089.1:0-357 GCF_000699245.1 Pterocles gutturalis
CCCCCAGGACCCCCAGCCCCCATGGGTGCCCCTTACCCGAGTCGCAGTCGGAGTCGGCGAAGGCGCCGGCGTACTGCTGGAGCAGCTCCTCCATGGGCAGCGCCCCTGCGGGACATGCACACGCTTATGACATGCTAAGGACACGCTAAGGACATGTGACGTGCCAAGGACATGCTGAGGAAACACTGAACACAGACTTACAACACGCTAAGGACACGCTGACCACACGCTAAGGACATGCCAAGCACATGCTAAGAATACGCCGAGCACACGCTTGCAACATGCTAAGGGCACGGTGAGCATATGCTAAAGACATGCTGAGAACACGCTTAGAACACACCGAGGACACGCTGACAA
>NW_010112089.1:372-719 GCF_000699245.1 Pterocles gutturalis
ACACACTGAGCACACGCTAAGGACACGCTGAGCACACACTTACAACACCGTAAGGACATGCTGACCACACACCAAGCACATGCTAAAGACACGCCCAGTACATACTTACAACACGCTAAGGACATGCCGAGCACACACGAAGGACACACAGCACATGCCAAGCACACGCTTACAACACACCGAGGACATGCCAACCACACGCTAAGAGCACGCTGACCACACGCTTACACATGGCGAGCACACGCTTACAACACGCTAAGGGCACAAGCACACGCTAAGGCGACACCGAGCACACGCTCAGAACACGCTAAGGACGTGCTGAGCACACGTGGGGGCTGGGGGGGCAC
>NW_010112090.1:0-9002 GCF_000699245.1 Pterocles gutturalis
GTGTGGGGGGGAGCTGCAGTGCCACTTGTATTGCCGACCCTGGGGTCGTGTGGGTTAACCAAAGGGGAAACTACCTCCTTGCACTAAGTGCAGGGGATGCTGGCAGTGGACTTACTGCAGCTCCAGGGTCGGCGCAGAGAATACAAGGAGGTGCAAAGGGAGCAGCAAAATCAGATCCAAGCCACAGGGTTCAAGGTGCTTGACATTAGGTCATCACTGTGACCTGGATTAATAGAGCCCAAATATCTGAAGACAGCTGCTTTGGTGGCACACTAGTCCCAAACTGGCGTGTGACCCCTATTTACTGTCTCTGGAGCTGGCCTATGAGGTGGCTGCCTGAACAGCTCTGGCAGTCAGCGCGTCTTCCAGCGTCACCGATGAGCTGGGAACAGCCTGCACACCTTTTCTCTTCACTGGAGAGGGCACTTTGATCTCCACTGCTGCCTGGCTTTTTCCCAAGACTCCAAGTCTGCTTCACTGATGGCAGGATTTGCATAACGCATGGAAGAATGGAGTTGATGTCAGCAAAGGACTTCCTGACATCCTAAGTCTTGGTCAGTAACAGCAGGAGCAAGTGGCAATAAAAAGATTATACAAAAGAATATAGCCTTAATATTTACAGGTAACTCCTCAGTCCAATTTTTATATGCACATGTTTCTACACACACACACACACACACAAATATGTATGCTTTTTTCCATGTGAAGAAAGATACATCCCCAACAAGATAGTCATATACTTAGTTTAACAGGCAGAGGAGAACACTTTAGCTTATTAGATTTGTTTTTTTAACTTTATCTCATTTTTGTCTTCCTAGTCATTATATCTGTTGTCCCTGCTTACTGTTCTACTCCCGCTGTACTTTCTGTTCTTTTATTTTATTGCTCCCTGTTTTATTATTTTATTGGGAGAGTTACTCTGTTATTGTTCCGTTGGATATATTATGTTTTACCACAGTGACTGAATGTTGGCACATGAAATGTGGAATGAAGCAAAATGAAGACATCTAATAATAACAAATGTAACCATTTTTATTTTTCCTATGCTTGCCAGAAGTTGAAAATATGAGAATAAATGTTGGGGTTTGCTTTTGACAGTTTTAACTTTGTTTGCTTGCAAGTTTCAGATGGCTCACAGAAGTAAAAATATCCTACAAATTTATTTAAATTATGGAGCATGTATATGATAGTTTTTGTTTTGTTTCATGTTCTTCCTGAAGCTACTAATCAATATGAAGCAAGAATCTCAAGATTAACACTTTGCAAGTCAAGAAAGTCCTCCAGACTAGGCAGTTGTTCTAGTTTGTGAGGTCACTGTTT
The DNA here is from genome assembly GCF_000699245.1 of Pterocles gutturalis. Classification (NCBI taxonomy): domain Eukaryota; kingdom Metazoa; phylum Chordata; class Aves; order Pterocliformes; family Pteroclidae; genus Pterocles; species Pterocles gutturalis. The sequence continues at coordinate 1,321 of NW_010112090.1, forward strand.
CAGTTCCTGTTCAGATACTTTATTTCAATCTGCTGGTGTCATACCAAGACACTGTTCTGAATATGGAAAAGCTACTAGGAATAATTTGTGTTGTTTACATTCCTTTTCTTTACAGCAACTTGTTTTCTCATAGTTTTCCTGGTAGTTATATGCAGTAAAGGATGAACAAAAATCTTACGTGCTCGGTTTAGCTCTTAACAAACAGTACCATTGTAGTTGCAGGAAGTATAGGAAGCGTGTTTCCTTCCCCAGTTATTAAAAGGGCAAGGCTCCAGTAACTCGAAACCTGGATGCTTTTCAAAACAAAACAAACTTCTTGAGAGTTTTAAAAATCATCAGCACAACAACAGAGTTTTATTAGTCCAATGAGCTTTTGGAAGAAGTGTAGCTCTTTCATAATGCGAATTTGCTTCTCACTCTTTGTATGATGGGTTATACATTACAGGAGCTTCTGAACAACGTAACTTTCCATTCCTGTAAATGTAAATGATCTATCTGGGAAATAATTATTAAGGATGTGCTGAATATTGGCGAAGACAGCTGTTTTGGGCACAAAAGTAACAATATATCAGGATTCATTGTCAGCCAAGCTGCATGTAAAGATTAGGCTGTGAAAGTTGTAACCACTTCAAATACCTCCACAATCTATCCGGATCACAGTACTGTTTGTTCTCACTTTATTTCCTCTCCAAGCCACCACTTCCCCCTTCCTCCTGAAGCCCCAGTGCACATGACAGTGAAGATGTTGAAGAACAGCATTTTGATGGTGAAAGACAGTGCCAGATTCTGAACTGCAGCATTCATCAGATAGGGTCTCATTTCTGCTGCTTTAATATTTTAACTTTCCTTTTCTGAACAGCCCTGGGGCAGGTTTTGAAAAGGCAGTAACAATGCTTTCAGTTTGTCAGTCACAGTAATGTTTTGCCAACTAGCGTTAAGAAAATGGAGCTGTGTTAACATTATGCTTTTTTGCACAACAGCTGGGTCCAGAGGAATGGAACGAATGAAGGCCAGATTCCTGTCTATTTGTCCCCTAAACCCCATCCATCGCAATCAGCTGTCTCCCTCCTCAAGGTTCCTTATGTCCTCCCCACCGGCAGAGACACAGCATGAGGTACTTAGGTCAGACCCATGTTCCTGGCTAGCCAGAATAAGTGATAACTGTCCATGTTGCTGATGTCTAAAACAAGATGTCTTGGCTGACACAAATTTAAGGCTCTTCTTCCTAACCAACCTGCCAGCAAGAGCTGGAGACACAATATGCTATGCTGGGGTGGCTGCCTTCTTCTGACCAGCCAGAATATGTGTGACAACAACTGGTGGGGTTGCTGCTTTCCAGTAGAATGAGTCTTGGATGAGTTTCTCCTGCCTTTTTCTCAGTGTGGACCAAAATTTGAATGTCTTCTCCTCCCTAAAGCATCTGCCAGTTTGCACAAAGTTTGTAGGAAGTTGATTATCTATTCAAATTTGGTTGGAAAGGTTAGGAGGGATTGTTTTGCAAACAGGTGAATAAGCAACATTCTTGAAGTTTTTTCCCCTGTGAAACCAGACTAACATTTTCTACTAGGGATAAAAGGCAACTTCTAATTCAGCCTTTCTAAGGAAATGTAAACAATGACCCAGGAGGAGCAGTAAGTCAGGGTGGAAATTAATGGTAGCACTACAAAGTTTTAAATGTTAGCAGAAGGAATGGTCTGATGACTGAGGGGCATGAGATGTATTCGCAGCACTTCATGAAATTTCCAGCAGTACCATGGGCAAAGCGCTCACCTTCCACATGCAGATGGGTCTGCATTTATGCAATTGGATTGATACTTTAATCCACTAACACATTTGTTTTCTAAATATCTATGTAGCCCTTTGCATGGAAAAGAAAAAGGACAGAAATAGCACTACAAACAAGGGTAAGATCTTCCTGTTCTCATCTTTCTGTCACCTGATGCTGCAGCCGCCGAACTGTCGAGCTGCCGAGGGCTCCCAGCGCAGCCAAAATAGCTGAAGTAGGTGAAAGGTTGTGGAGCAGTGCACAAACAGGCTGGCGTGTCCAACCCCGCCGCTGGTTCAGTGGGGGAAAGGTCCTGCAGCTGCTCCAGCACTTGTGCAATCTCCTTATCCTGGTCATAGTTTGCAAAAGTCAAGAGTACAGTAGCTGAATCGTTTTACTGCTGGAGCTGCAGCTGCCAGCAGCCTGCTTGGAGCTGTAAACACCAAGGATGCACATGGCAACCCAGCAGCTCTGAGCAGGAGACACCCTTTTTTCTCATTCCCTGCCTTCGTTATACATGTCTGAAATTGTGTGTTAACTGCTTTAAAATCAGGGAAAAGGAGAATGCACTGCTGGTTTCAAAATTGCTTTTCCAAAAAATAGCAAAAGATTGCATGAGATTAACTGTGGGTGTTTCAACAGTTGGGAGTGTAGAGATAGCAGAGAGGGAGGAAACTATTTTGGAGTAACCCTTCAGGAAAAAAGCTGGGACTCAAGCTGTGATAAAATATAACTCAAAAGTATTTATCTTGAAAAGCTTGTCACTAGAGCATGCTGAATTCAGGAGGCTGCTTACTATGCGAGAGAATAGTAATCTTCGGCCAAGTACACTACCACAGAGGAAGTAGAGGTGAACTCTCAGTGTGGGCTAGCGCTGATCTAAAGGATATAGCTAGACAAAAAAATGTCCTTCTCTAGCCTCAGCTGGCTACTGTAGCAGTTCTTGTGGAAGAGAATGTGCCATCCTCTATGAGAGCTGCTGACACAGAGGAGAAAAAAGATGAAAGTAAGTAGCCACTGCCCTAGGCTACAGCTGCCTTTACTGTGAACAGCCCTGCTCTGGAGAAGAGCTCTTGGGAAAAGGTGGACAACTTGTGAAAAGTCAGAAAAAAGTGAATGCTACCAGGAGAATACAACTTTCATGGCCTAGATATTTTTCAGCAGAATCAGAAAACAGTTATATTTTTCTGTAGGAATATGGGAAGGGAGCTAGTGGAACAAGATGAATCAATTTAAAATTTTTGCATTAGACATTTTGAGAAGAAGGAGCTCACCTTCACCTTACACTAGTCATGGGCTTTGAACTGGTACACATACTGCTTTTCTTCTTAAGTGTTGACCACTCCAGGTGAAGGTTAGGTGTTTTTGCTAATTCTTTCATATCGGCTGCACTGGATACTGTTGACTGTAGCAGGACACCTGGTAAAGTGGATGCAGTGGCTTGAGTTTCTGCTCAGAATTGTTTCTCCAGAACTGCTCAGAATTGTTACTACCTTGAACTGTTACTCCAGGTTATTTTGTCTGAGGCTGATCTTAGAATCTACTTGTTCCCCCTCAGCATTTCTTTCATCAGGTCTGGAAGAATTTATTTTCTTCTAGTGTCTGACATAGGGACTTGAATGAGAAATTTAGCCTAGGAAATACTGAGATAAGACAAGAGACATCATCTGAAAGAGGACTCGCTATGGTGTTATCTGGCTACCCTTTCAAAAGAGATGCAGAATTTATGGTATCACTGGAATACAGCTTCCCCATCCTGTTTCGGATTACCTAGGGGAAGTTTGTTTCCTGTTTGCAACACTGTGACTATTATTACTGAAGTGTGAATTCACATATATTAATAAGTTGATCTCATAAAGATTGATTTTCCATCATGTACTTTACAGAAGATATCCACACAGTAAACCCATGGGAACTTTGCTATTTGATGAAATGTATAACCACAGGCTAAGCCATAATATCTGCAGTTAAATATGAAAATGTGTATTAAAATAGTCCTGATTAAAAAATAGTGCAGTAAAAAATGTTCCACTGCACCATTAAAATTGTTTGACATTGGGTCCAAAGTACAACAATATTTTTGTGTCATAGGGCTAACAGGTATCTAATTATGGGTAAATCATCAATACAACATTGATGGAATATTAAGAACAGTGTAAACAAGGGAAGGTCTCCATTGATTGTGGAACTGTTTTAATCTCATGGTATACTAGACACTAGCAATATACAGTTTCACTATGCAGTATTAGTATGTTTTCTTTTTATTGTAATTATTTTAATATTTTTATTACTCTATCCACATTGGCATTTTCAAATTAATTTTTCAATGTAGTGCTCATCTAATAGTCACTGAACTGAAAAATAAAATCATCAAAGCTATGCTGGTACTTGGTTTCCAAGATTTCCGTCTCCCTAAAGTGACATAAAAACCCACAGTAGTTTAATATTTCTTTGTTTCACTCAGTGAAATTACAGCAGTATTCTAAATGAACTGTGGTCGTTATGTTCATGTGCAAGCATTCACAGACATACATGTTATTTAGTTTCTGCATGGGAAAAGACCCTAGATATTCAAAAATACTGAATGAAGAAAGTAGAGTTTTAACTGACATATTTACCTGTATTTAAAAAGTTCAAAATGTGTGCAAATACAATCTGGGGCATAATACCCTTGTACAAATAATCAGCAATATGTTTGCAGGCATTGTTTTCACAAAGCTGCCTTTGAAGGAAAATATTTTAACATACTAACAGTAGGATACAGTCTGTGAAACAGAGATGAAAAATGTATTTATTTCTTGTGAGACCAGTTGAATTATGAATTTAAATGGAAAAAGTTATGTTATTAACAAGATAGATTTTCACTGCACAATAATAGATTCATTGAAATATGTAAGATCTCCATTTACACCTGATAGGAAACATTATAATTTCCTCTTACACACTCACACAACTACTGTTGAAGTGTGAATTGTCAAGTCTTCCGTTTCATGGCTGGGCATTATTAATGCATATTTAAGTAGGGTTGAATATTTGGGGATTTCCTCATTTCCAGAAAGAAATATAAGCTTACTCTTTGGTTCACTCAGTACTGGAGAAATGTTATGAAATTTTATTATTCAAAGCAAGCAATAAATCTACCATATACCACCAGAAGATACTCTAGCCAAGAGAAAACTTGGTAACCACCCCAAGAGACCTTGCTAGCTTTCAGCGAGTGCTTGGAGGGAGGGCAGTGCTTTCCCCGGGGGTAGCTGCTGGAGCACTGGTTTTCCCTCTATTTTCCATTCCAGATATGCTATATAGAAGCCTGTAAACCTGTTCCTTATTTGGAACTCCCTATATGCTGAAGCTCAAGGAACAGTGATAAGGAAATTATCAAAGAGCAACCTGGAGTTCAGAAATGCATATGTAGTGCCAGCAAGAACGGGATAATAATTTCAGTATGATACATAAACTGATATTGCATGGGTGTTGTCACACTGAAGTGAACAAGTATATCTGTATTTATTTTTATGGGTATTTTGGCCTGTCTTACAGCTTGTACATCAAGTGATATATATGCTAATCTCCTCTCACATATAGAAACCCCGAGTCTTTAAATTGTAAGCACTTAAGTTAAAAAGTCAAATCAAATCGGTGCCAAGAATCCTGGTTAGGCTGTAGGTTTTACTGAAAATGACCTTTGCTGCCTGGGGAAAAATTGGAGTTTTTGTAAAAGTGAACTAATCTAAACATTTCTATCACATTTCCCATTAAAAAAATCTTAGTCAAACATTCATTAATTATTTTAGTCTTCTTGTGAAATAAGTAAATGTATATGGCATCTGCCCTTTCCATGAGAAAGACTCAAAGGAGTGGTGGACTGCATTTTGAAGAGCAGTCTATAATTTTGTGTGAGCAGTTTTGGCTGCTTAACAAAGGCTGTGAGACCCTGCAGCTCTGAGGGACTTCAGTCAGATTCGTGAACCCATATCACCTTGAAAAATTAGGTGTTAGGTCTGACCAACATCCTGAATTTAACTGTACTGTTGAAAATGTGGGATTACTTTCCACCCCAAATCACTCAAAGAGACAAATTACAGCATTTTGACTCTCTGAATTTTCTCTTTCAAATGAAAAGGGTGTGTGTGCCCTGTTCAACCATTCCTGGAGAAATCTGTCTAAAGCTGTACTTTTGAAACATCCAGATAATTCTAGCCCTTTACAGTCAGTTCGTGTTTCAAATCTTGTGCCAAATGCTTGAATGCCTCGAAGTAGAGAAGACCCAGAGGGAACACATAAAATTATATAGGAAAGGCACCAATTCACTCTTGCTGAGCAGTAATTTTGTTTGGTTTAGTAACCTGTGAAGTGGCTCGCTAAAATGATGAACTTTAGGGAAACTGTAAAGTGTGATTATTGATATCTGCTGTAGGTGACCTTTATGTGCTGAAAAGATCATGCGGTATTCAAGACAAAAAAATTACAACCTCCTTTTCTTCTTCTCTCTGATGGTCTGAAATTGAAAAATTTGATCTGTTGAACCCCAGTTAAAAGTAGGACAGCCAAATAAAACAAGGCTACAACCTGCAACTTGCAGTTTTCCAAGTATGTTATTTATATACCTTAGAGACTAAATGCTCCTACTTGAGGGAGTCGTGACTCACCACCCTCATCTGAACATAAATCACTTCAGGTTATTTCCATCCATTCACTACCTCTTCCGTTAACTTTCACCTCTGTGGTAAGAAACGCATTCCAACATTTCAAAGGAATAGATAAAAGCACAGGTGTAGATCATCCAAAGCTTTTTCTCCTGTTTCTTTTTTCAGTGCTGTGATAAGGACTGTGTGCCTTGCTATCTTCCCTATGTCTGAGTATCTTTCTGATTGTTCTTTGTTTGCTGTTTGTATTAACATTATCAAAACTCCTGCCAGTACTGTCAAATTTATACTGGTATTGATCAGCTGGCAGGACATGGTTAATGCTTTAGCATCATAGTTCCTGGCATTACATCAATATATAGCAGGTAACATTTCAAATGTATTAGCTATGCAGGTGACCTTTTAACTCTCCTTGGGAGCATCTCTCTCAGTTGTACAGAGTCAGCATGCCAATTACCACAGCATTCTGAGGGTGGCATTTTAAGTGTCACTTGTCATCTTGATAAGGGACCAAAAATGCAGTAGCATGCCACTGGGTATGTCCCATGATACAGACATTGCCTGGGTGTGCGAGATGCTGGGAAATGCTGAAGGAGGCCCAGGCCAGAGCCAGAAAAGCATTGTTTTCCTTGATGTAAATAGCCTCTAACAATTCCCCTGTAATCACATCAGTTGAATTTTTTTTTTCCACAGCTCCCTTTGGAAAGGGGCCCTGTTTGGTCCTGTTCTATCCTACTCTTCATTTTAATCAACATGTTTTCCAGAGGTACACTGAGCAACATGACTAGTGTTTGAAATATGCAATTGCCTTATTGTTTCAATCTTTTCCATTAGGAAAGTTATTAATTTTTTAATTTTTAAAAAATTAATTTTAGATCTGGTACAGCATGGTCAAGAGGATGTTTCCCAGTTCTAGTAGAACTGTATGGACTGTCTGATCCTAACTGCTGCATGTATTTGCTACATAGCCTTGATTTGGCCTAAGAGAATTTTTTTATGCTTGCAGAATAGATTTATTCTGTGTTATGACTAGGAAACTGAGCTGTCACCAGCAGTGTTCAACCCAGACTTTCATATGCTTTTGGAAGTATTTGGGGATCTGACAGCTGTGTGTCTGAAAATAGGTTAAGGAGAGGTTGTTTACAGGAAGGGACAGGCTTGGTGTGCTCACTATCTACTGCATTGCTGAAGAGCTTGCTGTAATGTTCTGTACTCATCAGAGTTCCAATAACAACTGACGAATTCACGTAAAAGTACACAGTTTTCAGCAG
>NW_010112090.1:9033-15598 GCF_000699245.1 Pterocles gutturalis
GAAATCTTCTTGCCAGCTGCAAATAGTATTAAGTATTGTGCATAAACATAATATTGCATCATATTGCAATGTGAGATATTAGGGGGGATCACTTGGACCTCCTTGAAATAATGGGTTAACTTCTCAGCAAGAGGGATGTTGTATATGTGTTATTTCCAGTTGCTGAATAGCATGTGAATGACTGTGAATGAAGTCCTCATTCAATGTCCACTGCATTCAGTTAAATGTTTCCAGTCATTTCAGCTGTAGTCTTCAGTGGGAACTGGATCAAACCTCTGTAAGATAAGAGAGGGTAAAATGCTCACTGAAAGGAAGATGTCAGGTTTAGGCTTTGTGTTTTAAATTCTTCAGTCATTTAAAAAAAATTTCAGAAAAGTATTCTGGGGTCTGATTTGCCCCTTGTTCAGCTTCCTATATTACACAAAGATTAATTGAATGAGTTGAAATTTTTTTTCTTATGACTACCTAACTTGAGGAAGGCAATGACCTAAGACACCTTTACAGCAAAAAAATAAAACAGACATTTGTATTATTGTTTTGAAACACTTTTTTGTATGTGCTTTGTTCCTTCTGGCTAAAATAAGCAATACTTTGGTTTTAAAAATGCTGTGATGAAGTCGTTGATCATCATTGGTCACGGACTGTCAGATGAAAGAAGCACAGGATATCTGAATTGAGAGAGACCAGCAAGGAGATCTGGAGCCAGGAACCATGGGGCAGGAGAGGAGGATGAACTGATGATTCTCCACTGTGAGCACCAACATCTGAGTGCGCTCTGAGATCAGGAGAGAGGCGGGGACACCTAACCCTGGAACTGTTGAATGACACAGCAGTGTTACCTGTCTCTCTCCAGATGTGCTGTACTAAGTAGTGAGAAAATAGTAGAAAGGTAAGATGGAGCTCTGCATGGAAATCTGTAACACACTGAGTGTTGCTTTATGCAGGATCTCAGTAAGAGAGCCTCCTTATTTTCTGTCAGGTGTTGGGGCCATGGCCACCATGTTCGCTTAGATAGCTCTTGTGATCTTCCCAGACCAGATATGTAGGACATGTTAGACAGCTTCACTAAGCCATCCCAGTTGTGTCCATACAGTATGGACTCCTTCTAGGACAGATGTAATGGTCCTATCGAGGCCTTTTTAGGATTCATACCCCTATGATATAAAGGGCTGTCACTGGCTGTTGCTATTATGCTTCAGCACCTCATAGCTAATGACTGAGAGGAGATTGTCTTGCTGGTTTGTGGGGTTTTTTGTTTTTTGATTTTTTTTTTTTGTATTGGGAAGGGAGAGGAACTGGAAGAGAAAGTGGACTTAAGGCCCATACTCAAAAGAAGACTAGTCAGAAGATGAGACATGGATTGTAACTGCTACACAAGGCAATGCAAGCCTCCTGCACTGTTCAGGTCAGAACATCTTTACTTTCCTTACTTCCTCAGATTTTGGATAGATACTCTTGCTATCAGCAAGAACAACGTTGTTTTCCATGACTCAGTGATTTATGGATGTTTAGAAAACTCCCTAGACTTTGTACGGGTGCAACTTTGTTGCCTGCATTACCTTAAAGTCTGAAACTTGGGTACTCATCAGGGAATCGGATGCAGACCACCTCAATCCAGACAGTAAGACTTGTGAAACATGAACAAAAGTCCTTATGGCCCTTCAAAGAATTGTGTAAGTTATGTGTCCTATAGCAACAGTCTCTTGCTCTAAGCTAAACAAAATTATTTGAAAGCTTTTCACAGTTGACTCTGGCCTTTTGTGGTAGCTCCTAAATCAGGACTGTGAGCTTTCTGCCCAGTTAGTCAACATCTGGAGAGAACAACCCAAAGCAGTCATTTGCTGCTGCCTGCAGACATCCAGTCTGAAGATCCAAGTCAGTGAAGGCATCTCTCATTTTTGAATGATATCCAAAATGATCAGAAGCTGAAGGGTTTTCAGAAGAAAAAGGAGTTTGAGCAGATTGTCACAAAAAATGACTCTAGAAGATGGCTTGACTGCCTTTTAAAGAAGATTAGAGGAGAGGACACTAACGTAGCTGACCCCCCTCTTTGTGCTGGCTTAAGAATGCTCCCTGGGATATTATGAGAGTTGGTGTCCATGGAGGCCAATGGTCACACCTTGAGTTTTGCTTGAGGCTTGGCACCTCTATGAACCTCTGAGTAGGGAACAGGGTTAATTTGGGGAACAGGGGAGGATGCCTGAATGGAAGACCTTGTGCTATATACTTTAGGGAAGTGGTTTTTCAGTCATCTGGACACAGATGCTTACCATTTGGCCCAGGGGATGTTGAGGGATGTGAAAGATCTGCTCTACCGTGGAGAAAGAACAGTAGGCATGACTGAAGTAAGGGCTGGTCTTGGAAGGCACTGGGGGCAGGTTTTTGTATGAACTCCTATGTCATGGGCTTTTCAGATTAGGATGGGGTTGGACTGAGGAGTGTGCAAGGCTGGTGGGCCTCGGGTGGACACTAAATAAATCCTCAGTTCCAACCCCCACTGCCCATGGACAGTGTTCAGCGCTGTGTTCAGAGCCAGTATCTATGCTTTATATTGGGGCGGATAGTGGTGTTAGAATTAGGGTAGAGTTACAGTTAGGGAAAGGAAGAATGAAAGCAAAATTGAAAGAACCTAGATACCATCATGTCCCGTGTGATCTGTGTGGACATTGACATGTCTGGTGTTGATAGTACACTTCGGCAACATTTTCATTTATATACTCAGGTCATGTATTTTCTTGTGGGCACTAGTCACTCTGCTCTTTTTACTTTAAGGATGATTTCAGATTTATGTTTAGGGAATGTAAGACACCCAGAGTGGTTTTATACCACCTATATAGTTTAGGGATCAGATGAGGGTTGGTATCCATACAGGACAATGGTTTATGATTTATTTCAGTGAAAACTTCAGTCATAAAGTATGTTGAAGACAATGGTTTAGATTTAGAATGAGATTTTGAATGGCAACCATTATGGAAGCTGAAGGGCTTCTCTCTCTAACTTCTACCTTCACAGAATTACCAGTGAGGTGGCATCTTCTTTACAATGGCATGAGTATGAAGCAACATGAAAGACTTCAGCCCCATTTCTCCAACTTTTTTTGACTTCAAAACCCTCAACAATATATTTAATATATTGAGGGTGACACTGCCAAAAAAAATCATCTTGAAGTTGATTTTTGCCATAGGCATGTTATCAAACTGACTGTCTTAGTGGGAATTTGCAGTCTTGAAAATCAATCCACAGAGTGGGCTGTTCTGGGGAAGGCTCCAATGACAGTCAGCAAAGAGTCTTCTGGGAGGGTAACCTTCTGTGAAAGAGCCCTGATTGTAAAGCCCTGAAAGTCATGCTGTCTGGTGGAGGGTGGCAGGATAATTACAAAGTGCATAATTTGCACACTTCATGCCATGCATCTTCCTCCAAAACACGTTTCTCTCCCCATGTCCGTGGTCTGTTGTACAGCTTTTCAGAGCCAGCAGCCCATAATCCAAATTTAATTGATGAAGTGCAGCAAGTTCTGCTCTGAGGGGCGTCTCATAATGCTTCCAGACATAAAGTTAGCACTGACACCTGTTGTGTGGTCTCAGTGTATAGCCTAGCTTTTTGGATGAAGTGTTTCATTAAATCATAATTTGTAGTTCCAAAGTGGAGGGGAGAGGGAGAACTTCATGTCAAGGACTGACTGACATAAAAGTCATTTTACTACGCACATTGCTGAGAGCATTAAATATAGTTTGTTCCCTAATGGAAAATGAAGTAGGACAAAGTAGAGAATTTTGACTCTTAGCACTGAATTAATCAGCTCCATCAGCTCTTCCAGAGCTTGATGCTACAGTGTGTCTTTTGGAGATGTGGCCTGCTTATTCTACTTACTTTCACTGATTGCTTGAGTGCATACTTTCCATTTACTTTTTCCTTTTATAATAATGATCCAGTTCATTTTTACAGAGAAACTTCTACAAATATTATTACAAATAAGCTTCTAACTTGGTCTGAAAATGGTGGAGTTGTCTCTGAAAATAACATGTCTGTGAAACAAGTTATCTGTTAAACCCATATTGACAATATATGAATTACACATTAACTTTTGCCTTGATTTCTGATAGCAGACAGGGGAATGAAAGGGGTGCACTTGTGGGCTCCATTTCATTTTCAGTATTGGAGATACAGAAGGGAGAATGTCTGAGGGAAAAAAAAAAGGGTGATGGAAAAGAGAAAAGAGTTGAGTGGAAGAAAGAAAATGGAAGGAAAAAGTAGAATTAGACTTCCCTATGTGTTCTACCTTACATCTTTTGGTTTTGTTTAATTGTCCTTGTACTTTTACCTTATTCCACCTTTTTCTTTTCTCTGTTTTCCTTCACTATCAGTCACTTCAATGTTCTCTTGGTGCAATCATTTTTGTAAGTTGAAGAATTTGGATCCAATGACCAAGGTCTTTTTGAATACTATGAATCCTAAATTCACAACCTTCCAGAGCTTAAGACATATTTCATTTGATTCGAAAGGAGTGATTTCTACTTTTGTTCATTTTCCTGTTTACTTGCAAAAAATGTTTCTGGAACATCAGGGAACCTGATTTTCAAATGCTTTTTAATAATTCTTGTTTAACTTAATTCCACAAAGAATACTTGGTTGTCTCATGGTGAAGTATATTTTATGGTCTCCCATGCCTGTAGTTTTGGAACAAAAAATATCTGTGTGAAAGGTGGCCTACATAGATATTGCTGGGGGTGAGTGATAATGTCACCTCCCAGGCAAGACCGTGCTGCCACCTGCGTTCATTCTCTCTCCAACAGTTCCAGACCTTTTCTCAACCTTGACTCACTGGGAAAATTTTCCATTACCTAGTAGAGTAGTGTTACAGCCAGTGAAACGGAAAAAAGAAGTTCTGCTTTGGAAGCAAAAGAAAAGTCTCTACATGCAACATGTTTGTCTGGCTAGCAACACAAGTAGAGGGGCTAGTTTACCAGCCTGGTGTTTCCAAGAAGCACTAGTCTTTTGTACCCGTGACTACCAGCCTGTTTGGTCATGACTGTCACAGGAAGGTTTACATTACTCTCTGAATGTTTTAGTGCTTTTTCTGAAACATTATCTATTTTATTGAGTGCAGAGTAATGTTTCACTATACTTCACCTCTGCAAAAACCCCAAACCAGTCATCCCCAAACTAGCAAACCCAGCAAACCAACCCCAAAAGGTCTGCATCCTTGATGTAGTGCTTGTGACTGGCTTTTCTGGTGTGTCATATTCTTCTGGTGGACAGGGAAACAAACTCTTTCTGATCTGGAAAGCTTGATGTTTAAAAGGTTTTGTCGAGGAAAAGGAAGATGACTAGCTAGAAGTTACTTACCTTCATAAATAATGTCAGATTTAAACTACCTGGGTAAAGATTAAGATTTCTGATAGTTTTACAAAACAAATTGATAGGCTGCATGATATGAATATCATATCATGTACCATAACAGGTAGCTCCCAGAAGAGTAACATCAAAACCAAACCTATAAAGTTCAAGCTACTATGGGTTATGAGCAACCTTTGCTGTAACGTATGGTTTCTTTAGTTCAGGTTCTGTTCTGCTCATAGGTGAAGGTGTATCACTGTCCATTCTGTAATCAGTAAGATTTCTGAGGATATCAATTTTCTGTAAGTATTAAACTCACATAACTTATTTTCCTTGACATAATACAGGTGAGAACTGACCCTAGTTTTGCAAGGAACTTGAAGACACGATGTGGGTAGGACAATGAGCAAGTTAGTATAGTATTGTCTAGTTTCCAAGCAAACAGGCTGAGAGCATCTGAACGAAGTCTAGGCATAATTAGAGCCTGGATTACATCTGCTGCATGACATAAAACCAAAGCTACTTGCTCACATAAATGGAAAATATTTTGTTGTAGAAAGGTACGAAAGAGATATAAACATAGCTCAGACAAATTAGTTTCTGCCAGAAGCATGGCAGCTGTGGGTGTTGTTTCTTTAGAAATAGCCTATGTATGAAAACTAGGCAGCAATACAATGGCACAGCCTTCCTGTTTTGCTCTGGGAGACTATTTAAATATCACCTTGCAACTGAACACAATAAAATTAGAAATATTATTTACAATTCCATTGACCTCTCTCCCTCCTTATGTCTGAATTCTTTGAAGACGCAGTTTTTCTCATTCATAAAGTGTCAACATTTCTGTAACACATACATCTTTTCCCGCCTTGGAAAGACGCAGCTCCTGATTCTCCTGCATTTGTCTGAGAGCTTGGCATGCCTACATGTGACCAAGTATCCACATGTAGCATCATTTGTGCTTTGGCATCTGAGCAGAGATGGTAAGGGAAAACATGATATATGTGTACAGAAATAGATTAGGTATTTAGGATTCAAATCAAGTCATTGTCAGATCTAGCCTAAGGCTCTGGTCAAGCTATAACTCTTTTTTAATACAGATAAGTTCTGTAATATTTTTGGGGAAAATGCTACAGAGTTGAAAATGAAAACTTCCATAGGAATTCAAGATTGTTCTTCTGAAACAATCCTATACATTCAAGTTTTCCATCTGTCTTGGTGTCAGGACCAC
>NW_010112091.1:0-21813 GCF_000699245.1 Pterocles gutturalis
GATCTTTAAGGTACCTTCCAACCCAAACCCAAATTCTGTGATTCTATGACCTTTGTGTTTGCTTCGTGTCCCTCTGAAACCAAAGGGGCAGTTTTAAAGCTCAGCCATCCCACATCGTGTACAGCCAAAGTGCTTGTTTCCACAGTGAAGCCTGCAATACAGACAGATTACAGCCTGGAGGAAAGCAGTTTATGGGACAGTTCAGAGGGGCTATAACCGAACCTGCTAATGCCTGAACATTTTCACTTCAAAGAAAATACATAATATATGCATACGAGGCATATAGCCGTTGCTTGAGACTATATTAGCCATCAAATAATGAACATGACAATAATTTGTGCACTATATATGAATCATCATGGGAGGCCCCAACACCTGGGAGCATAATCTGCGGGCTGAGAAAAAACTTATGAAATGCAGCTTCTCTCCAGAAAGTACTTCCATGGAAGAAAGGGAGCCTTTCCCAACCCACAGCTAGTTCCTGGAGACCTAGATCACTCTGCATTAGTAAAAAGCAGAACAATGAAATGCAAACTGCACAGAGCTGCCACCTTGACTTTGAAAAAGTTGTGCAATTCACACATCTTATCCTAACACTGGAGGAACAGCCTGTCCCAGGACAGAGGCACCAGTCTTGGAGGGACTTCATGTCATATCACACAAGGAGGCTATCACCTTGCAAAGCCACCCCCATCTACACCACCTCCTTGTGGCCCATCTCCACTGCCCCAAGCTGCCTCCTGGACTCATGTCGCGCTTCAGCGGTGGATGAGAGAGTTTAGGAAGGAGTCCAAATGTACATGTGTGGGAAAGGGAAGGAATGAATGTCAGCACAGTGTGTTCAGTTAGGAAGGGGGTGACTTTGAAAACTGTTGAATAAAAGCTTCAGAGGGAAGTAAGAGGCCTCGGCATTGGAAGTGCTTGCTCAGGAGTTCTGCTTCCACCCCAGCACATCAAAGCTTCCCAGGGAGCCCTAGACACATGGCTATCTTGCAATAGAGACATTTGGCATATTTTCCAAAATATGTTGAAAGACCTAAAGATGATACTCTAAAATCTATTTTGCTAAAATATCTGAGAAGTGATGGGAAAACAAGTGCGTTCTTAGTTATTAGCCATGGCTCATCATCTTGGAGACTTAAAATGCCAAGTTTTCCAGGACTTTCTGTAATCTGGATCAAAGTTAAGGCATTCAGCAGTCTTTACTTCTCTTCTTGCTTTATGGATTCCCCACTGACTGATTTGATTGCTCATAGGTCTGAACAATGCAGAAATGGCTGGTTTAGAGAGTCTTTTGGTTTGTGCTGGAATAGTGGGTCTTCTGAGAAAATCTTCTTCTGTTTCATTCCTCTTTTTCCTGGGCTCATCTAGATTCTGGGAATAAGAGTGTTCTTACACTGCCAAAGTTTTTTTTTTTTAAAAAAAAAAAACATATGGATTCACGCTTGTGCTCTGATCCTGCAGCAGTTTACAAAGATATAGCTTCATGCCCTTAGCCTAGTACACTTTAACTTGATGGCAAGATTAAACAGATACGTAGATCTTTGCAGGACTTGAGACTGCATTTTGTAAGTTGAGGATCTAAGGCAGTGTTACTATGATATTGTAGAAAAATATCTGAGACTACTGCACTTGGCTGACTACCTTCTAGCCAAGGAAAGCTTCTGTAGACCTTGACATTTTCACAGATAGTAATCAGCCTTGTCCTCAGGCGAGACAGAATAAAAATGCACTGTCTAATATTCAAGCTTCCCTTAAATCAACCAATCAAGCAACAGTCTCTATTCTATCCAATGTGACAGAGAAATCAACCCCCTCCTTGAATAATGAACTGTAGATGTTCAACACTTGAAGCAAACTATTTCCAAACTCTTATCAAGCTAAAAATGATATGCTGAGTACAGATGGCACTCACCCAGAGGAGAATAAAACAACCTGGAAAACCTCTTCTGAGTTGTGATTTTGTTAAAAAGCAAGAAACAGGAAAGCTTCTGGAGCAAAAAGTGGAGGCAGTCCTTCAGCCAGATCCCTGGAACAGGTGACCCCAAATTACAGCTGAAATACACACCAGACTTGGCCCTCAAAATAAAAACGAGGGTTGCATCACACCCTCCTGTAACATAACTGTTACTAGGCAGAGGATGAACTAGGGAGGTGCTGGTGTGTGTAAAGGAGGAAATTTGTTGCTGGAAGGATGAGACAGTCGGATAGAAATGGTCCATTTCCATCAGAGCTGGGAGGAATCTGCTCCTGCAAAGCAAAGGGTCTGCTTAAACCTCAGTGAGAAAATAAAGCCAGAGGAGCATTCGGCTTTCTAGGGACCTTCATGGCACCTTCACAGGTTTTCTCTCCTTCTCTCCCTTTCCCACCGAGCTCTGCTCACACTGAACCACAAGCTGTTCCGCCATTTATCACACAGAAGAGAGCCCCAATCCAAACACACATCGCCCAGGAGAAGCAAGGGATTTAATTCACCGCTATGAAGAACTTATACCTGCATCCTACGTGCCAAGAGATTAACTCTGAGGCCTGCCGAGATTCTGCTGCCATGTGCTGTGCCACACCAAGCTATAGCACTGCTCTTAATCTTTGCCATGGGAGGGAACTATGATAGTTTATAACATTACGAGCTAGTCTTGCATGTTTTCTAAAAGGAGGAGAGCCAAAAACAGCAGAGGAAAACAGAAATGTGGGACAGTGAAGAGAATAAAACAAATGAAAGGAAAGAAACACGCAGCTAAGAGCCACCCTATCCTGCTAAATCTGTCCTCCCCTCTAGACACCTCTGTGGAACTATTTTAGTAAGGCTGGCTATTTATTATATTGTAAGCTCTACTGCTTGATTTATTGGGCCTTGGTTGCCTCAAGGAGCGAGAAAATCTCTCTCCCTTCTCGGCTCAGAACAGAAGAAAGTTTTATTACCATCTCCGTGGTGTAGCCTGGCCCTTTCTTAGGGATGCTATTTCTGGTGCAGACTGATTGAAAAGTGCTTCTGTCCCCCGCACGGCTGCCCGTTTGACACTTTTTGACATTTCTAAACAACTCTTGCTCTTGCTGCCAACTCCCCATCGCTTTCGAAACCTTTTTAATCCTGAAGAATGCAAACTAATCTACTGAGAGAAGAGAAAGAAGCCAGTCCTGGGAAGCAGAGCTGGAAATGTCAGAGCCGTAGAAATGATAAATATACCTGCTAGGGAAATACAGCCCATATGGGAGGGGGCTGTTGCTAGCACTGTGGCCCGTTAACATTATCTACTGTAAAGAAATGTGCAGTATATTATTAAGCAGAACTATGTAACATCATCTTAAAAAAAAGGAATGATTTGGAGGCAAGCACAAAGTGTGCTTAATCAAGTGGAATAAAGCAGTGGTCCCTGGGGGATATTTAAACTACTTAGACCTAAGTATGACTAACAAAAGTTTGCAATTCAAGAGAGTTTCCAAAAGCCTTTATTTT
The DNA here is from genome assembly GCF_000699245.1 of Pterocles gutturalis. Lineage (NCBI taxonomy): Eukaryota > Metazoa > Chordata > Aves > Pterocliformes > Pteroclidae > Pterocles > Pterocles gutturalis. Next base: position 3,458 of record NW_010112091.1, read on the forward strand.
TATTGTTGTTCTGTCATGCATAACCTTTTGAATGTTAAGGTCAAAGAGCCGTTCATGCGCTAACCTGATAGTTTTATTTCCCACAGAGCACTCTGTGTATCCAGAGAACATCAGTGCCCTGGAACATGCCCCCTTCCCTCTTCTCACTGCCTACCCTGCACCATTACATTTCAGCAGCCCTCAGCATTCCAGAAAGAGAAAGAAAAAGTTTCCTTTCTAACCATAACACCATAACCCCATAGACTCCAAATTTTGAACCAGGTCTCCTTTCATATTACTTTATTTTCTTTCACCCACAACACAGCATTTCAAAGAAAAGTCCTCTGTCCCTTCTTTGCAGGGACAGTTCTTTGCAGAAAGAAGGCTACATTCAGGCAGGTAACCAAGCATCTAAAGATGCCTGGTAGTCTTAAACCTGAGGTTTCAAAAACTTCACTCAAAGGGCTCACGGAAGGTGTGCAGCATTCAGAAAACCTGCTCGTTATTTGAATGGAATTGGGCTGATGTTAAGACTGCCTAAATACCACCTAAGCATCATTGCTGTTTCAAGATGCCAGAGGCACCTGACCAGTCAAACGCAGAAGTTCAAGCATACGAGCAGAAACAAGGCTGTTCAATTCTGACCACAAGGCAGAGTATTCAGAGATCAGACAGTCTGGCACTATGGGGTAAAAAAAAATACAGTAGAAGAATGGATTAGACATTGACATTTCAACATAATCATCCTCAAAAATAACTTCTATTAAATGATTCACCAAGAAAATAAAACTGTTTCTTTTTAGTGCAAGATTCACCATTTGTCTAGCGGCACGGACAATGCACCAGCAAAGAGCAAAACTCAGCCTTCACCCGCTTTCTTTTTTCCCCACTAAAGGGCAAGATTGAGAAGAAACATAAAGACACCGACAATGGCAATCAATACAGTAAATAGTTCAGATGACATCCTGGGTTAGCTTTAAAATGGAACTGATGTGTATTTTCTTTTACATTTGACAGTATCTATTCCAGTACAACACAGAGGCTCCCTGCTATGAAGTATACGCTTATGAGAAAAAACTTCTAGAAGAAAGTGAAGAGAAAAACATTAAGGAACAAGAAACCAATTACAACCTTCATGCCAACTGTGCCCATCAAAATCTTGACTTTCTCTTACACTCTTCTCTGTGACAGACTACTTCTGACACAAAACCTAGAAAACTGCCATTGAAAACTCCTGTACAAATTAAAACAAAACCCAAAGACCTAACTCCAATGGCCTTCGCTTCGACACACTCCAGACAGAGGTATCTATCTGACTGTTGTGTGGTGCAGAACATTTGCACAGTGGCCAGCTGGCCTGGAAAGAGTTTGTCACTGGAGCAGAGGCAGCGATGAAGTGTGTTAGCAGTGCTGCTCACTCCTGCAAATATTAGTCATTCTGCTGCGTTAAGCGAAAACTCTTTGGATTCATTAGAAACCTGAAATGTATAGCAAAAAGAGAGAACTCTGCATTCCCTGCCTGCAAGATTAATAAACACCACAAAGTTGCACTAGGCATGGCGGGTTAACTAAGGAACAACAGTGCAGAGAAGGAAGCAACTCAGGGGAAAAATAATTAAAGAACAGGAATGCATTCAAAGAATTTCACCTGATCCACAGGATTCGCAGAACTCCCCATTTTGCAAAGCATCCAGCGCACACTTCGTCGTACTTCAATGGTGTTTCAGTTTCAAGCTGCCTTTCAGCACCCCAGTGAATTTTACCCACACACCCATTAACACAGGACTGGCTGAAAACTCTTAAACCCTTCAAGGGCCAAAAGAGGCGTGCAGAGTTTCCCTGCAGGCACAGCAGTGAACACAAGAGCTAAACCTGGAGGTTTACGGCACAAGGCTCCGTTGTCAGCACCATCACTGGCATATAGCATCGACCCAGCGACACCCTCCCTTCTTGTCCATCTTTCCTGATGTAGGAGCATCAGTTCTCCAGAGGAAGATGGTCTCCTCCCACGCCTAGCACAGTGCAGCTCTGATACCAAGGGACATAAAGAACATATTAAAAATAACAAAAATAACAGCAATGGAGGTACATACCATCACCTTGCAAGGCAGTCTCCAAATCTCTTGAGGCTGGGACGACTTCTCCTCCCTCAGACAGGCAGGATGCTCTTCATCTGGAGCCTAGTGCTGGGAAACACACATTTTCTTGGGGGAAAAAAAGATACACCTTTAGCAAACGTAGAGATACCAAACCGTCATTCAGAGGAAGCAGGTGTGTTACAGAATATCTTCAGAAAATGTCCTCCAGCAGAGCTTAACAGAGGCATCCCCAAGTGAGGGACAGGGGAAAAAAACCTCCCCATAGAAAACCTTTTGAGAGGGCATCCTGGCAGTGAGCAGTCATTTGCCTTTTGGAGATCCCTGGGTCCCACAGCCAAAATCCTTCTGCTTATTCTTCCCAGACAGAGAACTCAGAGATGTAAAAGAGCACTATCATGATAAACAGTAGGGGTAAAAGTTTGGTTTTAATCCTTGGTAAAGGTAGTGGTGAAAATCCCCTCAACTTCTCAAAGGCATTTATAAGTCACAGATCTATTTTTTTTTAAGTTTCTGAAATTTTTTGAACGTTTGCTTCTGAAATGAAATATCTATGAACATCTTCTATGTCAGTGTAATGGCCATAATTACTTGTGCATTATACAAAACACACAGTAATTTGTTCTTACATAATAGTGAGCTACCCTCACTATTTCCCTCCCTCCTATAGGTCACAGGATACAGAGTTTGGAGACAAAACTTCCATTTTAATTTTCATGTTATTGCCATGCTGGTCTCCTAGGGTCTTTTTGCCTCTGCATTTAGAAAACTGAAATTCTTATCTCTCTGCCCATACACGCTGTATGATCCAAGACAGATTCCAGAGTCCCAGCTACTTTTTTATGCTACACCTAGAGCAGAACTGCAGAACAGAGTTTCTCAGCTCCTCTGTCCTCTTTTGGCCAGATGAATACACTGAGGTCACAACTACCACAGCCCTTTCCCGACTTTAGATATTGGCAGATTAGGTGGCCTAGAAATTCCACCTCACTCCACATCCCTGTGGCATGAGAAATTCAAACTCAAAGAGGGAGTCTGCTGCATATCCACGGTAAGATTTACACCTCATAAGGGCTAGGACATTGAATATTCTTCCCCTACCAATTCCTGCCATTTATCCTTCACTCTCTGAGCTTTACAAGTGCTTTCTCTCTTATTCATCAGTATTAATTAGCCTTGTAGTAAATATTCCTCTAATTTCACCTTCATTTCCATTGTAATCAACCCTTCTTGTACAACAGCAGCCTCTTGTTTTTTCATGCTTGGTACACACACATTGCAAAATGTGTTTATCTATAGAATCGCACAGACTATCACAATTTATAACAGTGTGTTTAATTCTTTGGAACCAAACTGAGCACTAACAGCCTTGAGCTGTTTGGTGGGAAATTAGATTTGTGCTAAACAGCTTAATGCTCTGGGGAGTGCAGAGTAAACTAGATGCGGCAATTTTACAAGTTTCAGAACTTCAGAATGACTGTATTTTTATCACTATCACTAAGCTTTGGTGTCATTATCTAAATTTTTTTTTCTACATATCATTGTCCCAAAATGGATTTAAACAAATAAATGAGGTGTTACAAACCATCTCTAATTTAAAACACTTTGCACGTAAACTATGGAATGAAAGAAAGAAATACTCTTTGGGAGCACTTTGATTTAGATCTTACCTTTTAGATAAAACTACATCAGTAAATATGATGTGCTTTCTGATGGGCAAGCTAGAAGTAAAAACTAAATTGAAAACGTGGAAAAAACCACTTCTATCTTACTCCTTTCCCAACTGCAGTGGAAGGACAGATCTCTTAAATCCATTCTTTCCTGCCACTACTGAGAGAAGAGAAAAGAGGCAAAGAAAAGATTCTAAAATTATTTATGCTCAACCATTTAAACGGGCACTCTAGATGACACCAAATTCTGAATAACAGCTACTCTTCTATGGACAAGCCTTCCTTATTTAAATTCCCAAATGCTGTTAATATAATATGATAATGCAACTCAATCAGCTACTTCAGCAAGACTTGATATTACCAAATCTTCTATTGCACGATGAAGTGCCATCTCCATTACAAAATTTCATAAAATACATTTATCATGGCAAAATATATATATATATATATTTACAATAGCAGGATAATAGAAATTGTTAATGAGATGATGAAGCTTCTGGAGCAGTAATTATGTGGCTAAAAGGCTGTGACTGTCACACAGTGCTTCCAAGGCAGGTCTCTGCAAGCTAGATTTGTATGTTTTGTGTTAAATTCACTGCTGATTCTGACTGTTACCCTTCTCAGAATTGATAATTTTCTCATTTTTACCAGAGCTGTGGGAACATAAAATACGAGTGGAGAAATCTGGATTTGCAAACTAACTCAGTATGACTGCTGAGTTATGAAAATATAGGAACCTATCTTTGTGCTGAAAGTAGCAGTGTTTGAATATTTCTGTATTGGACAGGCAAGTCAAGTTTGACCCATCTGTCCAGTTGCTGTTGCCAGACACTGGCCACCACATGGCTCAAAAAAAAAAAAAAAAAAAAAAAAAAAAAAAAAGGTGTTAAAATTTAACTTCCTTATTTTGGTGGAATTATCCGAAAACCTACTCAGTCAGGTCTTTTTTAATGATCTACCAATAAGTAAAGTAAAATATTTCTGCAAAGGCTTCACAAAGTCCTCATAGGACTTTCTACATTTTAGAGTCCTTGCCAATGAACACGTTTTTCAAATAACTGGAGCTTTTAATAGGATTAGCTGTAATTGGGATTCATGTCATAAAGCAGAATTAGACTTGAGCCTGCTGGGACAGGGAACTAGGAAGAGGTGGGACAGAAAGGCAAAAGAAAGAATAAACTGGGGTATTGAATATATCATAGTTAAATGAATAGATCTGGAGATCCAAAACCTGAAAATCTAAGTAACAATGAGGAAAAAACTTGTCCTAGTATGGTATGGTTTCAAAAAAGTACATATACACCATTAAAAATGTGAGTCTGTGCAAACCTGGACTTGTAACTCAGTGCCTTCCTTGGGAAGAGATTTGAAGAGTGACTAATTATGGAGACTAATATACTAAATATACTAAAGCTTTAATAAGGGCTATTGGCAAGTAATTATCTCCATTAGTATTTCTCTACTTACATCATTGTAAATTGTTGTGAAATGATGCCCTTTCCTGTCAGATGCCTATCTGCTAGAGCAGTGGCTTTCACAGAGACAATTTGAAATTTTGGGCAAGGCAGACACAGTCTATTGAAAAGCAGAAACATCTAATGAAACCAAGTACAGTATCTATACTGCATATGTAGATTGAAATCTTAAACCCATCCAAGTTGTTGAGTAGCCAGAAGTTAAACCAGATTAAATAGATTTCATTCTGCAGTCTAGAATGGAAGTAATTTCTTCCCTGCAACCAGTAAGTCTCCAAAGGTTTTCATTTACTTTGCTTTACTGCTGCTAAGACGTAGAAGAAAACTTGTCCAGCTGATGGTAAAAACAATTGGACTGTCTCTCTGGTTGGTTATCACTACTGCTCTTATTGTTATTAGTGGTTTTGTAGTTATTATTTTAACCATATGATTATTGTTATCGTGCTTATGTCATTTAATAAATTAATATTATACATTAGAATATTTGGATAAAATGAAATAACCATATTACTAAAACATGATTAGGAAAGGGCACAATCCCTAAAAAAAAAAAAAAAAAAAAAAATCAATGTTTATCAATGTATCTTGAATTCCAATGTTTGGAAGGGCAAGTAGGGAGAACAGACATCTGTACAGCTGCAGCCACCACCACCCAATATGAATCATTCCTGTTTGGATTCTTACACCCTTTCCGTGGCTTCAGCACTTTGGCGAATCTCCCTCTGACATCAGTAATACTGCTCATTAGGCAGCACACAATCCAGTTAAAAAGATCAGGGAAGAGAAATTTCCACTAACAAAGAAAAAAAAACACCAAACCACAACACTACTGCATCGATCATTGTAAGTCTTTGGTTGGGTTATTTTGCTGAAATTATGCAAGTCTGCATGGTTGGACAACAGCGAAAAATCATCATTTACAACAATAGAAATAATCTTTCATTTTGGAGATGTAATTTTTTAAAATCTCTGTGCATTTTTAACTCTAAGTAGTTTTTAAACTAATAAACGTATGTATTGTACGCAATGTTTCCTATGTAGTTTTACCTTAGGCTTGGTTTTACAGGTATCTTCAGATGAGATTTCACTGTTTTATGGTACTTCAGTAAACCCACCTTTCTAAATAAAAGTTTGAATAAAAAGCCTTTGCCATGGGACTCTTCAAGATAAGCAGACTAAGACAACAATATTTTTGCCTTATGTTTCTCTGACCCCAATTATGTAGCCATTCCTTCTAAGCAGAAGAATTGGAGAAAGCAACACTGGCAACTTGTCTCAAGTGTCTCATTCAGGTAATGCTAGGGTTGGTCAAATAGAACAAAAAAAAAAAAATCAGGGATTGAGATTTTAGTAGTAGAAACATTTTCATTTTTTTTAATCTCTCAGAAGGAGTCCTCCACTCCATATATTTTTGTCTTTATATCATGGGAACCATCTGGATGACTGTGTTTTCATACCATCTGTATGCGATCACTGAAACGAGCACAGAAGTCCCACCACCCAAATGCTGTGCACTTCTGGAGCCCTCTCGAAAGAATGAATGAACGCTTGAGCTGAAGAAATGGCTGAGATGGGAGATCACTCCCCATGGGCCGGTCCTGAAGACAGCAAAACACAACTACAAGCATTTGAGACAGAAATAAATGCTGGTTATATATAAAAAGTATTCAGATACTGAAGATATTTTCTTAACGGTGTTTACAAAGACACCTGGCAGGATTTGAGATACCACCAAGTGCCACTGGATTGCAGCTGGAAAGGAACAACCAAGGCAGTATCTTTGGTAACACAACCCCGTAGGATCAGATTTATGGGTCAAAACCTTTGATGCTGAAGACGTGACAAACCCAAGCACAGCAAGGTGGGCAGCAGGGAGATTCACTTCCCAAGCACAGCCAGGGCAAAGGGAGCAAATCCTCATCTGGACACACCAAACCTGCTCTGGCACTTCAGTAGCTCCTACTTGATCACTCCTCTTTGACCATAGGAAGACGAACACCTTCGTGAATTCATCCCTGAATCTCCATGTAGCCTTCCTGAATTCAAAGGAAAAGTAAAATTTTAGGTATCCTCTCAGATTGCTTCCTAAGCACTGCCAGAGTCTGCACATATTCTATAGGTCATGGCATGAAACATGAAGAAAACCAGGATTTAATGAACTGCCACGTGGTCAGTCCTGAAAGAAACTCTGTAAACACTTGTTTTACATAATTTATGTAGCTACAAAAAAAAAAAAAAAAGGAAGGAATGCATATTATTTCGAATATTATTTCGAGAATTTTTTTAACAAAAAATTACTGTTTTCCTCATCAATTATGCTTAATGGCTAATTTTGACCATCCTACACAACATCACAATCTCAGGCAAACAAAAGCAATGGACAGGGGGGAAGTATGCAAAATGCTTGATCTGGAGAAGAGATGGGGATTTGGGCAATTTTCCCTCATTGCCTCAACTAGTTGTGGTTTGGTTTTTTTTTTCTTTTTTCCAGAAAAGAGACAGGAGTAATTTTTAAAGTACTCAGAAGAAATCTGACTGTCTTAGCAGTCAGGGCTGTACTTGAAAACATATGGAAATACCTATGGATAGACAAGAGTGCCTGGAATAGGTCATTTAACTTCTGTGCATGAAAGGAGCCCAACTCAGGAGGCACTTTTGGGGACTCTCCCAGAGCCTTAAAGGCTTGTTTAAGTTACTGGTTACTCAGATTGTGAGTGCTGTAGTCAGTCTGCTCTGGAGGAAGGAATCCCTGGAGAGAAAACACTGTTTTGATTAATCTCCCCATTAATCACAGCACTTCAGACGCACGAGGCCCATCACACACAACTGAACAGGGAGCAGGACCTCCTCAGAGAACACACCACCGACTCAGCACCCCTGGAGTCCGCTGTCTTTAGGGGGTGTTGGACCTTCCCAAGAGTTTCCAATGGACTGGTTTCACTTAAACCAGTGCTTATTGACACAGTCTTCAGGTTTGCTCTAAGAACTCAATGGGTTTGCCTGCATAACTTCAGCAGAAGAAACTTGGCTTTAACATTGTTTTCTTTTCTCCTCCATTTATCATTCAGTATTTCTAGCTCCTTGTGAACAAAGGAGAATATATATAACTACATTTAATTTATGAGATGTGTTTCAGTATTAATCATTTAATATATGTCAAAACACATTTTGGAAGCTGGCCAAAACCATATATAAATTTCTGTAATTTTTAAGGGTTACAGCAGTGAACTACTAAACACAGTGCTACAGCAATGTGCTTCTCACAGATTTTTTTTCTTCACGATCCTGATTTAAATTCAGGTTGATCAATAAAAAACACTACCTAAACAGCTTTGAAATTTTAATTTCCTTTTGAAATAAAGGTCTCTTCTAGACAGAGCTGGTACTGCTTGCCTCTGCACACTCCCTACTTTCATTATACAGTTTTTTTTTCTTACAGCTGCTAAATCCTATTTTCACAAGGAAAAAAAATTAAAAAGCAATTTTGCACCTCTAATCATCAAAGCAGCATAATTTAGGCCTTTATTCTGTCAGTCATGAATTGTCTTTCTTGTGAGCTCACAATGTCATAATATTCTTTTTGATTAATGAGGATCCTACAATTACAAGGTAGGAACCGTCAGTGCTGTACTGCAGAGCCTGTCTAAAGGCAAAAAATTACAGTTAATGCTAATGTGTTACCAAAGAGTTAGGGGTGGAATTATTACTGTCAGCAAATCGAAAGGGTAGGCACCTGCAAGACTTTTGTCGTTTCTGGAATGGAATTCTGGACAGCCGATGAACCTTCACACGGGACCTCGTGCTTTTTGCACACTTAATGCCACTGCACATGTTATCCAGAATACCTCTGCCCACCCAGGAGGCTGGCACATGGGGATGGAAGCCTTGGAGGGCGAAACAAAAGAGGCCTAGCAAACACCAGCCTGAGTAAATGGAAGCCTATCACAGAAATAACAACCAGTTTCAGGCTTCCCAGTACAACCAGCCTCCACCACGCAGGTTAGCAGCAACAAAGGGCAAGGCATGTGGAGGCAGGCAGAGGCAGAAGCAAAAACCGGTCAGTCTTCAAATTAATCCTTGTATTGTTACAGGCTATTCTCTTCTTTGCTACTGCTATTTTCTAATGAAGCATTTTCCCAACTGTATTCACCAAAAAAAAGCAATTTCACAAACCAGTATACTTTGTGGTAGAGCCAAGACACTTATTTTGTATCCGTGTGTCCAAACACTGATCCCCGCTGTAGAAACACCAGGATATTTCCTAGAAGTGTCTCTGTGCCATAGAGAACTTAATCCTATGACTAAATGAGAGCAGAACCTGAAACTTCTACATGCTGCTTAAATACTTTTGAAATTTTGCTCCCAGCAATTTTAGAGAGTACTCCAAGGTTTCTACTGTCTGTTATTTTTCCACATCACTCCGTACTACAAGTATATGCTAAAGATCAAAGCTGTAGGACTCAAAAACTGCAAATCAATATTTCCCTTTAGAAAATAAATACTCATGATGGGAATGATTAAATAATGAGCAGCACAAGTGATGTCAAAACCGAAGTCTCTTTAATGCTGTACATTCAGAACACTCTCGTCTTCCTCTAATCCTCCTCTTTTGCCACATCTCCTTATTGAATTTTGCTCCGGTACAATATTTCATGTTCAAATAACTCAAGTGGGGAGGCTCATTCCAACTCACAATATGTCACTGTCATTAAATGAACACATGTTTTGCAATAGAAGAGAGTGGCTGATGTAGCAGCCCAGTCATTATTAGCAGACAGACATCCAGCTGAAAGCCATTAAACCAGAGAAAACAAACGACTGCTCTCAGGCTTTGCCCCTTTAAGTTTATGCTGCCTGGAAAGAGAAGCATCTAGTCCCTCACCACAGTTCCCCTCCACGTGAAGACATTTCTTTACAAAAAACCAAAAAACATCCCCTTTAAATTAGCAGATTAAAGTATTTCTCTTAACTTGGAAAAGCAACACAAATTTAGGGAAATGGTTCTAGAAAGTAGGAGAAAAACAAAAGCAAATAATAGGTTAGAGCACGAGCAAATATTACACTGTTTTCTGTCACCTAAGTGACTCCAATCAGTAGGGAGGGGAAAAGGAACAAAACCATTTTGGCCTATCACAAGCCAAGTGTGTCTGTGTTAATCATGGAATCATCATAGAATCATTAAGGTTGGAAAAGGCCTCAAGGATCATCAAGTCCAACCATCAACCCAACACCACCCAACCCACTAACCCATGTCCTGAAGCACCACATCTACACGTTTCTTGACCCCCTCCAGGGATGGTGACTCCACCACTTCCCTGGGCAGCCTGTTCCAATGCCTCATCACTCTTGCAGTGAAGAAATTGTTCCTAATATCCAGCCTAAACCTCCCCTGGTGCAACTTGAGGCCATTTCCTCTTGTCCTATCACTTGTTACTTTAGAGCAGAGCCCAGCACCCCCCTCACTGCACCCTCCTTTCAGGCAGCTGTAGAGAGTGATGAGGTCTCCTCTCAGCCTCCTCTTCTCCAGACTGAACCCCCCCAGCTCCCTCAGCCGCTCCTCGTCAGCCCTGTGCTCCAGACCCTTCCCCAGCTTCGTTGCCCTTCTCTGGACCTGCTCCAGCCCCTCAATGTCCTTCTTGTGGGAAGTGTGACACTACCTGATTCAGTAGCATTTCACAGTTTTAATTTCAATGATGTTTTTAATATTAGCCACAATATTTTAAGTACACTTAGTGATCTAATAATAATCTTAATCAAATAGCAAGATCGTTAGGTAAATAAAAGGCTCAACTTTACAATACGCTGATGTTGCTGACATCAGTGAGAGTTTAGCACCTAACTGGACTGCTCCATTTTGCATGGCAAACTTATCACATGTTCATGCTAAAAACTCCCAACAACTCGATATATTCCATGCAACAAATAAATCCTAGATACAGCAAAATATTAATAGATTTTTCAATTGGATTTCTCCTCTCAGGAAAAGTTTCATGCAAATGGCACTTAGGAAGCTGAATAATAATCTATATTCCTTTATGTCATTTGGCAATACAAAACACAGTTTTGAAAATGGAAATTGATATGCTGATTTTTCAAAACTCTTCAAATTTATTTCTTTCAGAACAAAAAAAAAAAGAGACAAAATGATATTTGAAGAGCAGAAAAAAACTTCATAAGGAGTGAGGCTTGTGGGCTATCTACTTCAGAGCCTCAGTTCTGATAACTGGTACTAGAGAATGTGTTTAGAGAAAAGCATAAGAAATGAACATGACTAGTGAGCACTTCACGCCTGCCTGTCCTCCGAATTCCACTAATTAGTGGGTTAAGAGTTCCGGAGCCAAAAGCTGTATTCACAGCAATGGTCAACAGCTGTCCGTGGACTGGGTCTCAATGAACTTGCCTGTCCTCTTTCTGAATCCATTTTGAGGAAGGATTCACACAGCAAAACCAATAACCCATGACTATATATTTTGGGGCAGATCACCAGCAAACGCCAATCACCACAACTTCACTGAAGTCAGCACAGCCCTCCACGCTCTCAACAGCCACGCACCTGACATTCTTTTTTTTTTTTTTTTCTTTTCAATTCCAGATGACTTTGGGACAGAAAATGTAGCTGAGGTGTCCCTGCCCTGTTAGTGACGCTTCTGTACTGAGACTACCTTTGACAGCTTTCATTGACACAAACCCACTGGCTTTCGGAAAAAGCGCTAGGTGCCATGACCCGGGGAAAGACAGCCTTTCTTCCAGTGTTAGCTACAGTGACAAGACCAACTCCCATTTCCTATGCTAACCTTAATCTAATTGTCATTTGCATCTAGGAGTTAACAGTCCAAGTATTAGAAAAGCCTTGCAAACTTACCTCTAAAGGCACTCTTGGAAGCCATTTCTCAACTAACAGCGGTTTCTTGTTTCCACTGATATCAGTGGAAACTCCTTGTGATTTGCAGCAGAGACAGTCTGTGGTGGGCAACAACTCACCTCTGCTTAGTGAGGACAAGTGACACATGTCCATCCTGTTCTCGGCCTCTACATTCATCATCACTGTTCCACAACACATCAGTTCATCCTTACGGACTGACATCGCATTCCCTCCCATTGCACAAAGGGCTGAATGCAAACAGCATGAACTTTTTTTTATTTGAGCTGCCTGTTGTTGCAATCATCCCAAACAATCTCATGCAGATGTTTACCAAGCTTCATTTTCAAAAAATTTCAGCCATCTCATTCCACTATTCTTCTGAAGGCTGTTCCACAACCTTCTGCAGGCTGCTTGCTATTCCAGGTGTTTAAAAACTGTCATCTCATTATCAACCTGAATTTATTCGCAGGATCCATTTGTTCTTCTGCCATATTGTGCAGCAACAAGTTGTAGTCACTACTGAGCTGGGTTTGGATCAGCAGGTTGTAACTAAAGATAAAAAGACCACTGTATTGCATTTGTTTATGAACTAATTCCCCCTACAGTTATTTTAATAGAAAATATGCAGTGAAGTGCTGAGAAATATAAATAAATTACATTAGCAGTTAAAATGACAGTTTACAAAGTTACATGACAATTAACAGGCTTCCTAAATGACAGTTCATGCTTTAAATGATTAATATCTAATTATCTATATATGTATGTCTCTATAAACTAATTCTCTGTAGTTTGTTAAATACATAAATGCCCTACAAAAGCTTCAGCCATTAATAATAGAGTAATTAAAAATTTATCAATAATGTACTTTGAGTTAATTGCATAGAAAATATATTTATCACATATATTAACCTGATGAACAAAGATGCCTTTGTGTTAGAATCATGGAATCATTAAGGTTGGAAAAGACCTCAAGGATCATCAAGTCCAACCATCAACACAACACCACCTCACCCACTAACCCATGTCCCGAAGCACCACATCTACACGTTTCTTGAACACCTCCAGGAATGGTGACTCCACCACTGCCCTGGGAATTTCTGCTGGTGTCTTTTGTGGTACCTGAGCCTTTTTCTGAACTCACCCTTTGTCCTTCCTGGGAGCTGAGGACGCCTGTTCTGCTCTGCACCCAGCGCTCGCCTCTTCTGATTTTTCCAGCACAAGCAGCCACCCCTCACCCTGCTGCCCACCTCCTGCCCCCAGGCAGTCCCCATTCGCCTTCTTCACGGCCCTGTCCTGCTGACGGATGGCTTCACTCAAAACAGCTGGACAGGGCCCTCTCCTAACACACATAAGGGAAAGTCAGGCCATAGAGCAACAGCAAACGCTGCCACCCCCTTTTGTTGAGTGTTGCCTTTGAAACAAGTCTGCAATGTCTAACAGCCATCGGGTACAGCACAGTGAGCTGGAAGTGGTTAGTAGACAAAACCTGCTGCACTCACCCCAAATAACGATGTTGTCAGACAAAGATTTCTCCAGTCCTCAGAGTAGGGGGAAGAAAAAAAAAAAATCAGTACCAAACAGATTAAACAGCATGTACTTTTGACCTTCCCACAGCTGCTTAGATACTTGAAGGACAAAATATACTGAGTAGTATTAGTGTTGTCCAGGACACGGTTGGAGTATCTGTCTGGTCGAGCATGGGATGAAGGTCACTCCTGAGGAACTGCTGGCCAATTCCTCTGTTTGTTGATAAAACAAAACAGGAGCCCTCCTCTTCCATCCCAAATTATACTTGGGCTCGGCAAGGCCACTGCATGAGGGTCCTAGTCTTCACTGCAAGCTGGTGGGCTACTTGATGTGTCACAAATACACAGCCAGTCCTGAACAATCCTTCATGTTGGTGGGTTTTTTTCTGACAAAACAGATTTCCACACAACTTTTGCCTCTTTGCTAGAACCATCTCTTCATCCAAAGCTGTCTCTAAAGGGCATGCCTGAATAGTCTACTGCCAATAAATATACGTGGGCATATACGTGCAAAAGCTGCTCTTTGACAGTACCTATTTCTCCACAGATGGGCAGAAGGGGAGAGGAAAGTCTTGCTTAAAGCTTGAATCCATTATTGCTTAGTGTCTGGAACCATTCCCATGAAAGAGAAATAAACTCTGCTGTCAGTAATCTTCATATTTTTGCTTTACAGCTTATACAAGATTTTTCGCTTTCACACAAAAAGCTTTTTTTTTTTTTTAAAAAAGCAAACAATTCTGCCTGAGATCCTCTTCAATACCTGTTGGAGAAAATAAGAATGATTTTGCTTTTCTTTAATTAAACCAAACCCTCAAAAGAAGACAGGGATGGTATTGAATAAAAAGGATATGTACAAGCAGCATTTCCCTTAACTCTGAATTGCACTAGTAGTGGGCCAGTACTTTTTTTCGTTCATATGAAAGAGGATAATATTCCTAAAAGTGTATTTGTATATACATAGCTATCTATAACTTTGTCACAGACAAGTAACAAAATAAATAATACCAAGATAAATAACAGTAGATCACTGAAACAAATGGTTTGGTCATTTAATTTCATTTAATTTTTACAGTTTATTTTGTAATATTTTTTGTCAAGAAGATATCGATTGCAACTTTGAGTTCTACTTTAGAGTAAGTTTTGCACAGTCTCTTGCAAAAAAAAAAAAAAAAAAAAAAAAAGAAGAAAAAAAAAACAGAAACAAAAACAAAATAACCCTCCCTATATTTTAAATTTGCTCTTGCTGGAGATGGCAAGGAGAAAGCAGAAACTGCTGCACACCCATGAGAATAAAGCCTTATCGAGAGTTCATGCATTTCCACTGGGACAAAAGACAAGTGGCCTCAGTGGTAGAAAATTTATGAAAATAGGTGAAATTGCTTCCCTCCCAAAAAAATTTTTCCCCCGATCAATAAAAATATTTAGTGTGTAGATTTTTTTGCTCTTAAGAAAAAAAAAAAAAAATCCACTCCCAGTGACAGCCTGGATTGTAAACGCAGTATTTCAATTGGGAGATTATTTACCTTTCATGGGAATTAGCAGAGTCCCATCATTTACAGCCGACTTGGACGATAAACTCTGGTTTCTGTCATTAATCTGGCACAGAGTGCCTGACTGGTCACCTACAGACAGCTGTGAGAGATGGGAAATAGGGAACAGTCATGTTTATTCACCAGATAGTACTGTGGAAAACAAACAAAAAAATACCTTGGGAAAACTGTGGGTCACAGAGAAGTTCTTGTCCATTCAATGCAGGGTGCTGGTTTATTGATGGGGTTCCTCAGAGCTCTTCTCTTACCCACAGCTCAGGAAAGGAAGCGATTTCCTTTTTACAGGGAGAAAGGATGAAAAACAAATATACAGAAGATTGATAAAAGAATGAAGCATAAGCAGTGACAAGTCTTTGAGGAACTACTTATTCATTAATAATATTTACTTAGCAATAACAGATGTTTGAATGTCAGCTTTGCAGTATTTTTTCAATGCAGAATCTACTGTAATGTCATCACGGCGAGCCCCGAGCATGGCTGCAGACCAGATTGCTGGATTTAGAACCTCACCACTGCAGGAGCTCGTTTTATGCCATGTAAACTACTTGAGAAGATGCCTACTAGTTGGTGAAAGGACTTCAAAACTGGTTGGTGGGAATGTAGGTATCACTGTCCAAGCACAAGCAGCGTTGACAGCTTGAAATGTCTTGTCCTGAATGCTGTAAGCAAGCTCAGGCTCAGCTAGCTCAGAAAACATGTTTGCTAAGGAGTACAAGAGGCGTTGTACAATGCCCTGGGCAAATCTCAGAAGGCAGAGTTTGGGTGAGGTTGTTAAAGCTAGCTAAAAGCCAGTACAATTAACACTGAGTTTTTGGGACGGCAAACCAGTGCCAGATTCCAGTGGCACCTGGTGAACTGAGCTCCAGCAGACACCAGCCAGTTTTCTGGTAGAAAAGTAGAAATGCGTGCCGGTTGCTCCATTTACAGACTTCTGATTTCAGAGATGGAAACAAAGCTGCCAAACCAGAAGAAATAAAAGTCCCTGTATCCGAGCTGAACGTTTCAGAGGACTCCTCCAAATCCATACCAAAAGTGACTGGCTAGTCCCGTGTCTACAGAAAACCAGAATCTGCAACAGGGAGTGCAATTTCACATCCTACACTTCAGGGCATTGTGCTGTATTGCATATTGTACACTCCTCGGCAACATGACCACGGGCTGAAAAAGGTGGAGATGGGCTCCAAGCTCAGTGGTAGCCAAGACGTTGTGTATTTCCCCTGCGGCACAAGGTGCCACTCAACTCTGGGCAGCTCGTGACTACTGACTGGTTTTCAAAGCTACAGCTCAAAGCGTCTGCATGAAAAAAATACTTAAAGTTGTTTCCTGCTAACTTAGTTTGAATAGGAAATGAGTATTAAACTGTGGTGTTCATGATTAATTTTGGTCACAGCACCTGTAAAGCTTTGAAATAAAGCTACTTGCTAATAGCTTTTTTTTTTTTCTGTCCAGCTCTGAAAAGGGTTCATTATTTGCATGAACTTAATAGGTTATTTTTTCAGTTCTGTATGATTAATTGCAGCACTCTGAAGTCAACATCCTATACAACAGCCACTCACTCAACGTGTGTGGTGGTGTGCGTTCAGTTCACTTCTTTCTAAAATGTACATATACGCAGGAACATTAGCCCAATTTTTTTTTTTTGTAAAAACAAATCCATTTAGAAGTTTGAGTGCTCCATTCTAAACAAGTCAAAGTTGAAAACAGGATACAACAAGGTACCAATTAAGACAATCTTATTCCTCTAGAAAATATATTTGTTCTCTTAGAGACTGAACTTTAACTGAAACAAGATATATTAGTAAGAAGACATCTTTGCACTGCGGTCTTTTTGGCACCAACAGAGTATGGTACAGTAAAAGAAAATTGAGAATTTTAAGCTGAAGAAAAAAAAATCTCAGTTAAAAAAGAAATGAAGGAATGAACAATACAGAGTATGGAGTTAAACTGAGGCTTCTTCACAGGCTTGGCACAAGGATACATCAAAGGTAGGAAAAGCTCAATTTTTTGAGAACTGCAATTAAGTACCAAGAACCAAAACAATACTTGGCTTCATGGAAATAGTCTATTACAATAATAATGTTACACTCTTATGCAGTGTTTTTAGATCTTTAGATCTCATGGCTGTTTATATAAATGCATGTAAGTATTGTTCAGTATTTACAAAAGGCACAAGGCTTGCTAATAGAACACTTTTTAAAAGTGCTCCTTGCCCTCTTAAACACACTTAGATAAAAAGATGACCCATAAAGCCTAATGTGGCTCTTGATTGCTCTGGCACATGGAAGAATTGCCCAAATTAATCCCACCGAGAACCTAAAGTGAATCTAAACAACGGAATGGCCCAATCCCAGTTACATCTAACATTAAAAGGCTATAGAATTAAAAGCCTGGTCTGACTACTGAAATTAACAGGAAACTTTCCTTTTTCTTCCGACCTCAGGTGGGAAGGTAAAATATTTATCAAAACTATTGGTGCCGAGAATACACCTTTAGACCAGGGCACGTGCACAGGGACTAGTGCCATAGTAAATAGCCATAAAAATATATCTATATTAATATTCTAGTCAAAACAGCCTGATACCAACTGGAATCCCACGTGTATCCTGTAACTGGTCAAGCCAAAGGTGTCTTCTGATACTGATTTCCTGAGTTTTGATGTCAAGTGGAAGGTAGGTCAACCCAAAGCTTGCAGAAGTTTTTGGAATTTAGATGAAAGCCTTCCAGCAAATACAAAGAAGTTGTTGAGGTTTGAAAGCTTGTCCCACAAGCCAAACAAGTTATTGGAATTTAATTGTAATAGAAAGTTTTTAGTCAGGAAGACTGATCACCTTCATGAAGAGAACTGGTAAACTAACCCTACAAAACAAATGGACTTACATGTGAAGTATGTTTCATGCGTGATTAACTATGCAAGCAAATCTGTCATGGACTTAATAGGAGATGGGCAAGTCTATAAACTAGAAAACTAATTTAAAAAAAGGAATGGTTCTTAATAAGTGGATCTTCTTGTTTTGGGAACAATCTCGCTGATTTTTTTACATTTCTTTTTACAAGTAAAGCTTGGGGTTGCAACCTAGCAAATTCCTTAATCATGCAAGTAACCACACTATCCATTATGTATAGTGCAGTGCATATTTGATCAATAGCAGTGTTTTTGTTAATGTTATATCAACGAAATAAGTAGGGGAAAAAAAAAAA